>NW_028317676.1:0-33518 GCF_055824585.1 Amblyomma mixtum
ACGTGCCACGTCGAGTTACGCACGAATACGTGCATTTCACGCAGTTCTGGAGATATTACGTTTTCGAGTCACACTCACGAACACTGGTAAAACGAAGTGTTCGAATCTAGGCTACGTCGAGTTAAGCACGAATACATGCATTTCACGCAGTTCTGGAGATATTACGTTTTTGAGTTCACACTCACGAACACTGGTAAAACGAAGTGTTCGAATCTAGCTTGTTTTGCTCTAAAACGACGTGCCACGTCGAGTTAAGCACGAATACGTGCATTTCACGCAGTTCTGGAGATATTACGTTTTTGAATTCACACTCACGAACACTGGTAAAACGAAGTGTTCGAATCTAGTTTGTTTTGCTCTAAAACGACGTGCCACGTCGAGTTAAGCACGAATACGTGCATTTCACGCAGTTCTGGAGATATTACGTTTTCGAGTTCACACTCACGAACACTGTTCGAATCTAGTTTGTTTTGCTCTAAAACGACGTGCCACGTCGAGTTACGCACGAATACGTGCATTTCACGCAGTTCTGGAGATATTACGTTTTCGAGTCACACTCACGAACACTGGTAAAACGAAGTGTTCGAATCTAGGTTGTTTTGCTGTAAAACGACGTGCTACGTCGAGTTAAGCACGAATACATGCATTTCACGCAGTTCTGGAGATATTACGTTTTTGAGTTCACACTCACGAACACTGGTAAAACGAAGTGTTCGAATCTAGTTTGTTTTGCTCTAAAACGACGTGCCACGTCGAGTTAAGCACGAATACGTGCATTTCACGCAGTTCTGGAGATATTACGTTTTTGAATTCACACTCACGAACACTGGTAAAACGAAGTGTTCGAATCTAGCTTGTTTTGCTCTAAAACGACGTGGCACGTCGAGTTACGCACGAATACGTGCATTTCACGCAGTTCTGGAGATATTACGTTTTTGAGTTCACACTCACGAACACTGGTAAAACGAAGTGTTCGAATCTAGTTTGTTTTGCTCTAAAACGACGTGCCACGTCGAGTTAAGCACGAATACGTGCATTTCACGCAGTTCATGAGATATTACGTTTTCGAGTTCACACTCACGAACACTGTTCGAATCTAGTTTGTTTTGCTCTAAAACGACGTGCCACGTCGAGTTACGCACGAATACGTGCATTTCACGCAGTTCTGGAGATATTACGTTTTCGAGTCACACTCACGAACACTGGTAAAACGAAGTGTTCGAATCTAGGTTGTTTTGCTGTAAAACGACGTGCTACGTCGAGTTAAGCACGAATACATGCATTTCACGCAGTTCTGGAGATATTACGTTTTTGAGTTCACACTCACGAACACTGGTAAAACGAAGTGTTCGAATCTAGTTTGTTTTGCTCTAAAACGACGTGCCACGTCGAGTTAAGCACGAATACGTGCATTTCACGCAGTTCTGGAGATATTACGTTTTTGAATTCACACTCACGAACACTGGTAAAACGAAGTGTTCGAATCTAGCTTGTTTTGCTCTAAAACGACGTGGCATGTCGAGTTAAGCACGAATACGTGCATTTCACGCAGTTCTGGAGATATTACGTTTTTGAACTCACACACACGAACACTGGTAAAACGAAGTGTTCGAATCTAGTTTGTTTTGCTCTAAAACGACGTGCCACGTGGAGTTAAGCACGAATACGTGCATTTCACGCAGTTCTGGAGATATTACGTTTTTGAGTTCACACTCACGAACACTGGTAAAATGAAGTGTTCGAATCTAGCTTGTTTTGCTCTAAAACGACGTGCCACGTCGAGTTAAGCACGAATACATATTACGTCGAATCTAGTTTGTTTTGCTCTAAAACGACGTGCCACGTGGAGTTAAGCACGAATACGTGCATTTCACGCAGTTCTGGAGATATTACGTTTTTGAGTTCACACTCACGAACACTGGTAAAACGAAGTGTTCGAATCTAGGTTGTTTTGCATTTCACGCAGTTCTGGAGATATTACGTTTTCGAGTTCACACTCACGAACACGTGTTCGAATCTAGCTTGTTTTGCTCTAAAACGACGTGGCACGTCGAGTTAAGCACGAATACGTGCATTTCACGCAGTTCTGGAGATATTACGTTTTCGAGTTCACACTCACGAACACTGGTAAAACGAAGTGTTCGAATCTAGCTTGTTTTGCTCTAAAACGACGTGGCACGTCGAGTTAAGCACGAATACGTGCATTTCACGCAGTTCTGGAGATATTACGTTTTTGAGTTCACACTCACGAACACTGGTAAAACGAAGTGTTCGAATCTAGTTTGTTTTGCTCTAAAACGACGTGCCACGTCGAGTTAAGCACGAATACGTGCATTTCACGCAGTTCTGGAGATATTACGTTTTTGAATTCACACTCACGAACACTGGTAAAACGAAGTGTTCGAATCTAGCTTGTTTTGCTCTAAAACGACGTGGCATGTCGAGTTAAGCACGAATACGTGCATTTCACGCAGTTCTGGAGATATTACGTTTTTGAACTCACACACACGAACACTGGTAAAACGAAGTGTTCGAATCTAGTTTGTTTTGCTCTAAAACGACGTGCCACGTGGAGTTAAGCACGAATACGTGCATTTCACGCAGTTCTGGAGATATTACGTTTTTGAGTTCACACTCACGAACACTGGTAAAATGAAGTGTTCGAATCTAGCTTGTTTTGCTCTAAAACGACGTGCCACGTCGAGTTAAGCACGAATACATATTACGTCGAATCTAGTTTGTTTTGCTCTAAAACGACGTGCCACGTGGAGTTAAGCACGAATACGTGCATTTCACGCAGTTCTGGAGATATTACGTTTTTGAGTTCACACTCACGAACACTGGTAAAACGAAGTGTTCGAATCTAGGTTGTTTTGCATTTCACGCAGTTCTGGAGATATTACGTTTTCGAGTTCACACTCACGAACACGTGTTCGAATCTAGCTTGTTTTGCTCTAAAACGACGTGGCACGTCGAGTTAAGCACGAATACGTGCATTTCACGCAGTTCTGGAGATATTACGTTTTCGAGTTCACACTCACGAACACTGGTAAAACGAAGTGTTCGAATCTAGCTTGTTTTGCTCTAAAACGACGTGGCACGTCGAGTTAAGCACGAATACGTGCATTTCACGCAGTTCTGGAGATATTACGTTTTTGAGTTCACACTCACGAACACTGGTAAAACGAAGTGTTCGAATCTAGTTTGTTTTGCTCTAAAACGACGTGCCACTTCGAGTTACGCACGAATACGTGCATTTCACGCAGTTCTGGAGCTATTACGTTTTCGAGTCACACTCACGAACACTGGTAAAACGAAGTGTTCGAATCTAGCTTGTTTTGCTCTAAAACGACGTGGCACGTCGAGTTAAGCACGAATACGTGCATTTCACGCAGTTCTGGAGATATTACGTTTTTGAGTTCACACTCACGAACACTGGTAAAACGAAGTGTTCGAATCTAGTTTGTTTTGCTCTAAAACGACGTGCCACGTCGAGTTAAGCACGAATACGTGCATTTCACGCAGTTCTGGAGATATTACGTTTTTGAATTCACACTCACGAACACTGGCAAAACGAAGTGTTCGAATCTAGCTTGTTTTGCTCTAAAACGACATGGCACGTGGAGTTAAGCACGAATACGTGCATTTCACGCAGTTCTGGAGAGATTACGTTTTTGAACTCTCACACACGAACACTGGTAAAACGAAGTGTTCGAATCTAGTTTGTTTTGCTCTAAAACGACGTGCCACGTCGAGTTAAGCACGAACACGTGCATTTCACGCAGTTCTGGAGATATTACGTTTTTGAGTTCACACTCACGAACACTGGTAAAACGAAGTGTTCGAATCTGTTTGTTTTGCTCTAAAACGACGTGCCACGTCGAGTTACGCACGAATACGTGCATTTCACGCAGTTCCGGAGATATTACGTTTTCGAGTCACACTCACGAACACTGGTAAAACGAAGTGTTCGAATCTAGCTTGTTTTGCTCTAAAACGACGTGGCACGTCGAGTTAAGCACGAATACGTGCATTTCACGCAGTTCTGGAGATATTACGTTTTTGAGTTCACACTCACGAACACTGGTAAAACGAAGTGTTCGAATCTAGCTTGTTTTGCTCTAAAACGACGTGGCACGTCGAGTTACGCACGAATACGTGCATTTCACGCAGTTCTGGAGATATTACGTTTTCGAGTCACACTCACGAACACTTATAAAACGAAGTGTTCGAATCTAGCTTGTTTTGCTCTAAAACGACGTGGCACGTCGAGTTAAGCACGAATACGTGCATTTCACGCAGTTCTGGAGATATTACGTTTTTGAACTCACACACACGAACACTGGTAAAACGAAGTGTTCGAATCTAGTTTGTTTTGCTCTAAAACGACGTGCCACGTCGAGTTAAGCACGAATACATGCATTTCACGCAGTTCTGGAGATATTACGTTTTCGAGTTCACACTCACGAACACTGGTAAAACGAAGTGTTCGAATCTAGTTTGTTTTGCTCTAAAACGACGTGCCACGTCGAGTTACGCACGATACGTGCATTTCACGCAGTTCTGGAGATATTACGTTTTCGAGTCACACTCACGAACACTGGTAAAACGAAGTGTTCGAATCTAGGCTACGTCGAGTTAAGCACGAATACATGCATTTCACGCAGTTCTGGAGATATTACGTTTTTGAGTTCACACTCACGAACACTGGTAAAACGAAGTGTTCGAATCTAGTTTGTTTTGCTCTAAAACGACGTGCCACGTCGAGTTAAGCACGAATACGTGCATTTCACGCAGTTCTGGAGATATTACGTTTTTGAATTCACACTCACGAACACTGGTAAAACGAAGTGTTCGAATCTAGCTTGTTTTGCTCTAAAACGACGTGGCACGTCGAGTTACGCACGAATACGTGCATTTCACGCAGTTCTGGAGATATTACGTTTTTGAGTTCACACTCACGAACACTGGTAAAACGAAGTGTTCGAATCTAGTTTGTTTTGCTCTAAAACGACGTGCCACGTCGAGTTAAGCACGAATACGTGCATTTCACGCAGTTCATGAGATATTACGTTTTCGAGTTCACACTCACGAACACTGTTCGAATCTAGTTTGTTTTGCTCTAAAACGACGTGCCACGTCGAGTTACGCACGAATACGTGCATTTCACGCAGTTCTGGAGATATTACGTTTTCGAGTCACACTCACGAACACTGGTAAAACGAAGTGTTCGAATCTAGGTTGTTTTGCTGTAAAACGACGTGCTACGTCGAGTTAAGCACGAATACATGCATTTCACGCAGTTCTGGAGATATTACGTTTTTGAGTTCACACTCACGAACACTGGTAAAACGAAGTGTTCGAATCTAGTTTGTTTTGCTCTAAAACGACGTGCCACGTCGAGTTAAGCACGAATACGTGCATTTCACGCAGTTCTGGAGATATTACGTTTTTGAATTCACACTCACGAACACTGGTAAAACGAAGTGTTCGAATCTAGCTTGTTTTGCTCTAAAACGACGTGGCATGTCGAGTTAAGCACGAATACGTGCATTTCACGCAGTTCTGGAGATATTACGTTTTTGAACTCACACACACGAACACTGGTAAAACGAAGTGTTCGAATCTAGTTTGTTTTGCTCTAAAACGACGTGCCACGTGGAGTTAAGCACGAATACGTGCATTTCACGCAGTTCTGGAGATATTACGTTTTTGAGTTCACACTCACGAACACTGGTAAAATGAAGTGTTCGAATCTAGCTTGTTTTGCTCTAAAACGACGTGCCACGTCGAGTTAAGCACGAATACATATTACGTCGAATCTAGTTTGTTTTGCTCTAAAACGACGTGCCACGTGGAGTTAAGCACGAATACGTGCATTTCACGCAGTTCTGGAGATATTACGTTTTTGAGTTCACACTCACGAACACTGGTAAAACGAAGTGTTCGAATCTAGGTTGTTTTGCATTTCACGCAGTTCTGGAGATATTACGTTTTCGAGTTCACACTCACGAACACGTGTTCGAATCTAGCTTGTTTTGCTCTAAAACGACGTGGCACGTCGAGTTAAGCACGAATACGTGCATTTCACGCAGTTCTGGAGATATTACGTTTTCGAGTTCACACTCACGAACACTGGTAAAACGAAGTGTTCGAATCTAGCTTGTTTTGCTCTAAAACGACGTGGCACGTCGAGTTAAGCACGAATACGTGCATTTCACGCAGTTCTGGAGATATTACGTTTTTGAGTTCACACTCACGAACACTGGTAAAACGAAGTGTTCGAATCTAGTTTGTTTTGCTCTAAAACGACGTGCCACGTCGAGTTAAGCACGAATACGTGCATTTCACGCAGTTCTGGAGATATTACGTTTTTGAATTCACACTCACGAACACTGGTAAAACGAAGTGTTCGAATCTAGCTTGTTTTGCTCTAAAACGACGTGGCATGTCGAGTTAAGCACGAATACGTGCATTTCACGCAGTTCTGGAGATATTACGTTTTTGAACTCACACACACGAACACTGGTAAAACGAAGTGTTCGAATCTAGTTTGTTTTGCTCTAAAACGACGTGCCACGTGGAGTTAAGCACGAATACGTGCATTTCACGCAGTTCTGGAGATATTACGTTTTTGAGTTCACACTCACGAACACTGGTAAAATGAAGTGTTCGAATCTAGCTTGTTTGCTCTAAAACGACGTGCCACGTCGAGTTAAGCACGAATACATATTACGTCGAATCTAGTTTGTTTTGCTCTAAAACGACGTGCCACGTGGAGTTAAGCACGAATACGTGCATTTCACGCAGTTCTGGAGATATTACGTTTTTGAGTTCACACTCACGAACACTGGTAAAACGAAGTGTTCGAATCTAGGTTGTTTTGCATTTCACGCAGTTCTGGAGATATTACGTTTTCGAGTTCACACTCACGAACACGTGTTCGAATCTAGCTTGTTTTGCTCTAAAACGACGTGGCACGTCGAGTTAAGCACGAATACGTGCATTTCACGCAGTTCTGGAGATATTACGTTTTCGAGTTCACACTCACGAACACTGGTAAAACGAAGTGTTCGAATCTAGCTTGTTTTGCTCTAAAACGACGTGGCACGTCGAGTTAAGCACGAATACGTGCATTTCACGCAGTTCTGGAGATATTACGTTTTTGAGTTCACACTCACGAACACTGGTAAAACGAAGTGTTCGAATCTAGTTTGTTTTGCTCTAAAACGACGTGCCACTTCGAGTTACGCACGAATACGTGCATTTCACGCAGTTCTGGAGCTATTACGTTTTCGAGTCACACTCACGAACACTGGTAAAACGAAGTGTTCGAATCTAGCTTGTTTTGCTCTAAAACGACGTGGCACGTCGAGTTAAGCACGAATACGTGCATTTCACGCAGTTCTGGAGATATTACGTTTTTGAGTTCACACTCACGAACACTGGTAAAACGAAGTGTTCGAATCTAGTTTGTTTTGCTCTAAAACGACGTGCCACGTCGAGTTAAGCACGAATACGTGCATTTCACGCAGTTCTGGAGATATTACGTTTTTGAATTCACACTCACGAACACTGGCAAAACGAAGTGTTCGAATCTAGCTTGTTTTGCTCTAAAACGACATGGCACGTGGAGTTAAGCACGAATACGTGCATTTCACGCAGTTCTGGAGAGATTACGTTTTTGAACTCTCACACACGAACACTGGTAAAACGAAGTGTTCGAATCTAGTTTGTTTTGCTCTAAAACGACGTGCCACGTCGAGTTAAGCACGAACACGTGCATTTCACGCAGTTCTGGAGATATTACGTTTTTGAGTTCACACTCACGAACACTGGTAAAACGAAGTGTTCGAATCTGTTTGTTTTGCTCTAAAACGACGTGCCACGTCGAGTTACGCACGAATACGTGCATTTCACGCAGTTCCGGAGATATTACGTTTTCGAGTCACACTCACGAACACTGGTAAAACGAAGTGTTCGAATCTAGCTTGTTTTGCTCTAAAACGACGTGGCACGTCGAGTTAAGCACGAATACGTGCATTTCACGCAGTTCTGGAGATATTACGTTTTTGAGTTCACACTCACGAACACTGGTAAAACGAAGTGTTCGAATCTAGCTTGTTTTGCTCTAAAACGACGTGGCACGTCGAGTTACGCACGAATACGTGCATTTCACGCAGTTCTGGAGATATTACGTTTTCGAGTCACACTCACGAACACTTATAAAACGAAGTGTTCGAATCTAGCTTGTTTTGCTCTAAAACGACGTGGCACGTCGAGTTAAGCACGAATACGTGCATTTCACGCAGTTCTGGAGATATTACGTTTTTGAACTCACACACACGAACACTGGTAAAACGAAGTGTTCGAATCTAGTTTGTTTTGCTCTAAAACGACGTGCCACGTCGAGTTAAGCACGAATACATGCATTTCACGCAGTTCTGGAGATATTACGTTTTCGAGTTCACACTCACGAACACTGGTAAAACGAAGTGTTCGAATCTAGTTTGTTTTGCTCTAAAACGACGTGCCACGTCGAGTTACGCACGATACGTGCATTTCACGCAGTTCTGGAGATATTACGTTTTCGAGTCACACTCACGAACACTGGTAAAACGAAGTGTTCGAATCTAGGCTACGTCGAGTTAAGCACGAATACATGCATTTCACGCAGTTCTGGAGATATTACGTTTTTGAGTTCACACTCACGAACACTGGTAAAACGAAGTGTTCGAATCTAGCTTGTTTTGCTCTAAAACGACGTGCCACGTCGAGTTAAGCACGAATACGTGCATTTCACGCAGTTCTGGAGATATTACGTTTTTGAATTCACACTCACGAACACTGGTAAAACGAAGTGTTCGAATCTAGTTTGTTTTGCTCTAAAACGACGTGCCACGTCGAGTTAAGCACGAATACGTGCATTTCACGCAGTTCTGGAGATATTACGTTTTTGAGTTCACACTCACGAACACTGGTAAAACGAAGTGTTCGAATCTAGTTTGTTTTGCTCTAAAACGACGTGCCACGTCGAGTTAAGCACGAATACGTGCATTTCACGCAGTTCTGGAGATATTACGTTTTTGAATTCACACTCACGAACACTGGCAAAACGAAGTGTTCGAATCTAGCTTGTTTTGCTCTAAAACGACATGGCACGTGGAGTTAAGCACGAATACGTGCATTTCACGCAGTTCTGGAGAGATTACGTTTTTGAACTCTCACACACGAACACTGGTAAAACGAAGTGTTCGAATCTAGTTTGTTTTGCTCTAAAACGACGTGCCACGTCGAGTTAAGCACGAACACGTGCATTTCACGCAGTTCTGGAGATATTACGTTTTTGAGTTCACACTCACGAACACTGGTAAAACGAAGTGTTCGAATCTGTTTGTTTTGCTCTAAAACGACGTGCCACGTCGAGTTACGCACGAATACGTGCATTTCACGCAGTTCCGGAGATATTACGTTTTCGAGTCACACTCACGAACACTGGTAAAACGAAGTGTTCGAATCTAGCTTGTTTTGCTCTAAAACGACGTGGCACGTCGAGTTAAGCACGAATACGTGCATTTCACGCAGTTCTGGAGATATTACGTTTTTGAGTTCACACTCACGAACACTGGTAAAACGAAGTGTTCGAATCTAGCTTGTTTTGCTCTAAAACGACGTGGCACGTCGAGTTACGCACGAATACGTGCATTTCACGCAGTTCTGGAGATATTACGTTTTCGAGTCACACTCACGAACACTTATAAAACGAAGTGTTCGAATCTAGCTTGTTTTGCTCTAAAACGACGTGGCACGTCGAGTTAAGCACGAATACGTGCATTTCACGCAGTTCTGGAGATATTACGTTTTTGAACTCACACACACGAACACTGGTAAAACGAAGTGTTCGAATCTAGTTTGTTTTGCTCTAAAACGACGTGCCACGTCGAGTTAAGCACGAATACATGCATTTCACGCAGTTCTGGAGATATTACGTTTTCGAGTTCACACTCACGAACACTGGTAAAACGAAGTGTTCGAATCTAGTTTGTTTTGCTCTAAAACGACGTGCCACGTCGAGTTACGCACGATACGTGCATTTCACGCAGTTCTGGAGATATTACGTTTTCGAGTCACACTCACGAACACTGGTAAAACGAAGTGTTCGAATCTAGGCTACGTCGAGTTAAGCACGAATACATGCATTTCACGCAGTTCTGGAGATATTACGTTTTTGAGTTCACACTCACGAACACTGGTAAAACGAAGTGTTCGAATCTAGCTTGTTTTGCTCTAAAACGACGTGCCACGTCGAGTTAAGCACGAATACGTGCATTTCACGCAGTTCTGGAGATATTACGTTTTTGAATTCACACTCACGAACACTGGTAAAACGAAGTGTTCGAATCTAGTTTGTTTTGCTCTAAAACGACGTGCCACGTCGAGTTAAGCACGAATACGTGCATTTCACGCAGTTCTGGAGATATTACGTTTTCGAGTTCACACTCACGCTGTTCGAATCTAGTTTGTTTTGCTCTAAAACGACGTGCCACGTCGAGTTACGCACGAATACGTGCATTTCACGCAGTTCTGGAGATATTACGTTTTCGAGTCACACTCACGAACACTGGTAAAACGAAGTGTTCGAATCTAGGTTGTTTTGCTGTAAAACGACGTGCTACGTCGAGTTAAGCACGAATACATGCATTTCACGCAGTTCTGGAGATATTACGTTTTTGAGTTCACACTCACGAACACTGGTAAAACGAAGTGTTCGAATCTAGTTTGTTTTGCTCTAAAACGACGTGCCACGTCGAGTTAAGCACGAATACGTGCATTTCACGCAGTTCTGGAGATATTACGTTTTTGAATTCACACTCACGAACACTGGTAAAACGAAGTGTTCGAATCTAGCTTGTTTTGCTCTAAAACGACGTGGCACGTCGAGTTAAGCACGAATACGTGCATTTCACGCAGTTCTGGAGATATTACGTTTTTGAACTCACACACACGAACACTGGTAAAACGAAGTGTTCGAATCTAGTTTGTTTTGCTCTAAAACGACGTGCCACGTCGAGTTAAGCACGAATACGTGCATTTCACACAGTTCTGGAGATATTACGTTTTTGAATTCACACTCACGAACACTGGTAAAACGAAGTGTTCGAATCTAGCTTGTTTTGCTCTAAAACGACATGGCACGTCGAGTTAAGCACGAATACGTGCATTTCACGCAGTTCTGGAGAGATTACGTTTTTGAACTCTCACACACGAACACTGGTAAAACGAAGTGTTCGAATCTAGTTTGTTTTGCTCTAAAACGACGTGCCACGTCGAGTTAAGCACGAATACGTGCATTTCACGCAGTTCTGGAGATATTACGTTTTTGAATTCACACTCACGAACACTGGCAAAACGAAGTGTTCGAATCTAGCTTGTTTTGCTCTAAAACGACGTGCCACGTGGAGTTAAGCACGAATACGTGCATTTCACGCAGTTCTGGAGATATTACGTTTTTGAGTTCACACTCACGAACACTGGTAAAACGAAGTGTTCGAATCTAGCTTGTTTTGCTCTAAAACGACGTGCCACGTCGAGTTAAGCACGAATACATGCATTTCACGCAGTTCTGGAGATATTACGTTTTCGAGTTCACACTCACGAACACGTGTTCGAATCTAGCTTGTTTTGCTCTAAAACGACGTGGCACGTCGAGTTAAGCACGAATACGTGCATTTCACGCAGTTCTGGAGATATTACGTTTTCGAGTTCACACTCACGAACACTGGTAAAACGAAGTGTTCGAATCTAGCTTGTTTTGCTCTAAAACGACGTGGCACGTCGAGTTAAGCACGAATACGTGCATTTCACGCAGTTCTGGAGATATTACGTTTTTGAGTTCACACTCACGAACACTGGTAAAACGAAGTGTTCGAATCTAGTTTGTTTTGCTCTAAAACGACGTGCCACGTCGAGTTAAGCACGAATACGTGCATTTCACGCAGTTCTGGAGATATTACGTTTTTGAATTCACACTCACGAACACTGGTAAAACGAAGTGTTCGAATCTAGCTTGTTTTGCTCTAAAACGACATGGCACGTCGAGTTAAGCACGAATACGTGCATTTCACGCAGTTCTGGAGAGATTACGTTTTTGAACTCTCACACACGAACACTGGTAAAACGAAGTGTTCGAATCTAGTTTGTTTTGCTCTAAAACGACGTGCCACGTCGAGTTACGCACGAATACGTGCATTTCACGCAGTTCTGGAGATATTACGTTTTCGAGTCACACTCACGAACACTGGTAAAACGAAGTGTTCGAATCTAGCTTGTTTTGCTCTAAAACGACGTGGCACGTCGAGTTAAGCACGAATACGTGCATTTCACGCAGTTCTGGAGATATTACGTTTTTGAGTTCACACTCACGAACACTGGTAAAACGAAGTGTTCGAATCTAGTTTGTTTTGCTCTAAAACGACGTGCCACGTCGAGTTAAGCACGAATACGTGCATTTCACGCAGTTCTGGAGATATTACGTTTTTGAATTCACACTCACGAACACTGGCAAAACGAAGTGTTCGAATCTAGCTTGTTTTGCTCTAAAACGACATGGCACGACGAGTTAAGCACGAATACGTGCATTTCACGCAGTTCTGGAGAGATTACGTTTTTGAACTCTCACACACGAACACTGGTAAAACGAAGTGTTCGAATCTAGTTTGTTTTGCTCTAAAACGACGTGCCACGTCGAGTTAAGCACGAACACGTGCATTTCACGCAGTTCTGGAGATATTACGTTTTTGAGTTCACACTCACGAACACTGGTAAAACGAAGTGTTCGAATCTGTTTGTTTTGCTCTAAAACGACGTGCCACGTCGAGTTACGCACGAATACGTGCATTTCACGCAGTTCCGGAGATATTACGTTTTCGAGTCACACTCACGAACACTGGTAAAACGAAGTGTTCGAATCTGTTTGTTTTGCTCTAAAACGACGTGCCACGTCGAGTTACGCACGAATACGTGCATTTCACGCAGTTCCGGAGATATTACGTTTTCGAGTCACACTCACGAACACTGGTAAAACGAAGTGTTCGAATCTAGCTTGTTTTGCTCTAAAACGACGTGGCACGTCGAGTTAAGCACGAATACGTGCATTTCACGCAGTTCTGGAGATATTACGTTTTCGAGTCACACTCACGAACACTGGTAAAACGAAGTGTTCGAATCTAGGTTGTTTTGCTGTAAAACGACGTGCTACGTCGAGTTAAGCACGAATACATGCATTTCACGCAGTTCTGGAGATATTACGTTTTTGAGTTCACACTCACGAACACTGGTAAAACGAAGTGTTCGAATCTAGTTTGTTTTGCTCTAAAACGACGTGCCACGTCGAGTTAAGCACGAATACGTGCATTTCACGCAGTTCTGGAGATATTACGTTTTTGAATTCACACTCACGAACACTGGTAAAACGAAGTGTTCGAATCTAGCTTGTTTTGCTCTAAAACGACGTGGCACGTCGAGTTACGCACGAATACGTGCATTTCACGCAGTTCTGGAGATATTACGTTTTTGAGTTCACACTCACGAACACTGGTAAAACGAAGTGTTCGAATCTAGTTTGTTTTGCTCTAAAACGACGTGCCACGTCGAGTTAAGCACGAATACGTGCATTTCACGCAGTTCATGAGATATTACGTTTTCGAGTTCACACTCACGAACACTGTTCGAATCTAGTTTGTTTTGCTCTAAAACGACGTGCCACGTCGAGTTACGCACGAATACGTGCATTTCACGCAGTTCTGGAGATATTACGTTTTCGAGTCACACTCACGAACACTGGTAAAACGAAGTGTTCGAATCTAGGTTGTTTTGCTGTAAAACGACGTGCTACGTCGAGTTAAGCACGAATACATGCATTTCACGCAGTTCTGGAGATATTACGTTTTTGAGTTCACACTCACGAACACTGGTAAAACGAAGTGTTCGAATCTAGTTTGTTTTGCTCTAAAACGACGTGCCACGTCGAGTTAAGCACGAATACGTGCATTTCACGCAGTTCTGGAGATATTACGTTTTTGAACTCACACACACGAACACTGGTAAAACGAAGTGTTCGAATCTAGTTTGTTTTGCTCTAAAACGACGTGCCACGTGGAGTTAAGCACGAATACGTGCATTTCACGCAGTTCTGGAGATATTACGTTTTTGAGTTCACACTCACGAACACTGGTAAAATGAAGTGTTCGAATCTAGCTTGTTTTGCTCTAAAACGACGTGCCACGTCGAGTTAAGCACGAATACATATTACGTCGAATCTAGTTTGTTTTGCTCTAAAACGACGTGCCACGTGGAGTTAAGCACGAATACGTGCATTTCACGCAGTTCTGGAGATATTACGTTTTTGAGTTCACACTCACGAACACTGGTAAAACGAAGTGTTCGAATCTAGGTTGTTTTGCATTTCACGCAGTTCTGGAGATATTACGTTTTCGAGTTCACACTCACGAACACGTGTTCGAATCTAGCTTGTTTTGCTCTAAAACGACGTGGCACGTCGAGTTAAGCACGAATACGTGCATTTCACGCAGTTCTGGAGATGTTACGTTTTTGAGTTCACACTCACGAACACTGGTAAAACGAAGTGTTCGAATCTAGTTTGTTGTGCTCTAAAACGACGTGCCACGTCGAGTTAAGCACGAACACTGGTAAACACTGGTAACACTGGTAAAACGAACACTGGTAAAACGAAGTGTTCGAATCTAGCTTGTTTTGCTCTAAAACGACGTGGCACGTCGAGTTAAGCACGAATACGTGCATTTCACGCAGTTCTGGAGATGTTACGTTTTTGAGTTCACACTCACGAACACTGGTAAAACGAAGTGTTCGAATCTAGTTTGTTGTGCTCTAAAACGACGTGCCACGTCGAGTTAAGCACGAATACGTGCATTTCACGCAGTTCTGGAGATATTACGTTTTTGAATTCACACTCACGAACACTGGTAAAACGAAGTGTTCGAATCTAGCTTGTTTTGCTCTAAAACGACGTGGCATGTCGAGTTAAGCACGAATACGTGCATTTCACGCAGTTCTGGAGATATTACGTTTTTGAACTCACACACACGAACACTGGTAAAACGAAGTGTTCGAATCTAGTTTGTTTTGCTCTAAAACGACGTGCCACGTGGAGTTAAGCACGAATACGTACATTTCACGCAGTTCTGGAGATATTACGTTTTTGAGTTCACACTCACGAACACTGGTAAAATGAAGTGTTCGAATCTAGCTTGTTTTGCTCTAAAACGACGTGCCACGTCGAGTTAAGCACGAATACATATTACGGCGAATCTAGTTTGTTTTGCTCTAAAACGACGTGCCACGTGGAGTTAAGCACGAATACGTGCATTTCACGCAGTTCTGGAGATATTACGTTTTTGAGTTCACACTCACGAACACTGGTAAAACGAAGTGTTCGAATCTAGGTTGTTTTGCATTTCACGCAGTTCTGGAGATATTACGTTTTCGAGTTCACACTCACGAACACGTGTTCGAATCTAGCTTGTTTTGCTCTAAAACGACGTGGCACGTCGAGTTAAGCACGAATACGTGCATTTCACGCAGTTCTGGAGATATTACGTTTTCGAGTTCACACTCACGAACACTGGTAAAACGAAGTGTTCGAATCTAGCTTGTTTTGCTCTAAAACGACGTGGCACGTCGAGTTAAGCACGAATACGTGCATTTCACGCAGTTCTGGAGATATTACGTTTTTGAGTTCACACTCACGAACACTGGTAAAACGAAGTGTTCGAATCTAGTTTGTTTTGCTCTAAAACGACGTGCCACGTCGAGTTAAGCACGAATACGTGCATTTCACGCAGTTCTGGAGATATTACGTTTTTGAATTCACACTCACGAACACTGGTAAAACGAAGTGTTCGAATCTAGCTTGTTTTGCTCTAAAACGACATGGCACGTCGAGTTAAGCACGAATACGTGCATTTCACGCAGTTCTGGAGAGATTACGTTTTTGAACTCTCACACACGAACACTGGTAAAACGAAGTGTTCGAATCTAGTTTGTTTTGCTCTAAAACGACGTGCCACTTCGAGTTACGCACGAATACGTGCATTTCACGCAGTTCTGGAGATATTACGTTTTCGAGTCACACTCACGAACACTGGTAAAACGAAGTGTTCGAATCTAGCTTGTTTTGCTCTAAAACGACGTGGCACGTCGAGCTAAGCACGAATACGTGCATTTCACGCAGTTCTGGAGATATTACGTTTTTGAGTTCACACTCACGAACACTGGTAAAACGAAGTGTTCGAATCTAGTTTGTTTTGCTCTAAAACGACGTGCCACGTCGAGTTAAGCACGAATACGTGCATTTCACGCAGTTCTGGAGATATTACGTTTTTGAATTCACACTCACGAACACTGGCAAAACGAAGTGTTCGAATCTAGCTTGTTTTGCTCTAAAACGACATGGCACGTGGAGTTAAGCACGAATACGTGCATTTCACGCAGTTCTGGAGAGATTACGTTTTTGAACTCTCACACACGAACACTGGTAAAACGAAGTGTTCGAATCTAGTTTGTTTTGCTCTAAAACGACGTGCCACGTCGAGTTAAGCACGAACACGTGCATTTCACGCAGTTCTGGAGATATTACGTTTTTGAGTTCACACTCACGAACACTGGTAAAACGAAGTGTTCGAATCTGTTTGTTTTGCTCTAAAACGACGTGCCACGTCGAGTTACGCACGAATACGTGCATTTCACGCAGTTCCGGAGATATTACGTTTTCGAGTCACACTCACGAACACTGGTAAAACGAAGTGTTCGAATCTAGCTTGTTTTGCTCTAAAACGACGTGGCACGTCGAGTTAAGCACGAATACGTGCATTTCACGCAGTTCTGGAGATATTACGTTTTTGAGTTCACACTCACGAACACTGGTAAAACGAAGTGTTCGAATCTAGCTTGTTTTGCTCTAAAACGACGTGGCACGTCGAGTTACGCACGAATACGTGCATTTCACGCAGTTCTGGAGATATTACGTTTTCGAGTCACACTCACGAACACTTATAAAACGAAGTGTTCGAATCTAGCTTGTTTTGCTCTAAAACGACGTGGCACGTCGAGTTAAGCACGAATACGTGCATTTCACGCAGTTCTGGAGATATTACGTTTTTGAACTCACACACACGAACACTGGTAAAACGAAGTGTTCGAATCTAGTTTGTTTTGCTCTAAAACGACGTGCCACGTCGAGTTAAGCACGAATACATGCATTTCACGCAGTTCTGGAGATATTACGTTTTCGAGTTCACACTCACGAACACTGGTAAAACGAAGTGTTCGAATCTAGTTTGTTTTGCTCTAAAACGACGTGCCACGTCGAGTTACGCACGATACGTGCATTTCACGCAGTTCTGGAGATATTACGTTTTCGAGTCACACTCACGAACACTGGTAAAACGAAGTGTTCGAATCTAGGCTACGTCGAGTTAAGCACGAATACATGCATTTCACGCAGTTCTGGAGATATTACGTTTTTGAGTTCACACTCACGAACACTGGTAAAACGAAGTGTTCGAATCTAGCTTGTTTTGCTCTAAAACGACGTGCCACGTCGAGTTAAGCACGAATACGTGCATTTCACGCAGTTCTGGAGATATTACGTTTTTGAATTCACACTCACGAACACTGGTAAAACGAAGTGTTCGAATCTAGTTTGTTTTGCTCTAAAACGACGTGCCACGTCGAGTTAAGCACGAATACGTGCATTTCACGCAGTTCTGGAGATATTACGTTTTTGAGTTCACACTCACGAACACTGGTAAAACGAAGTGTTCGAATCTAGTTTGTTTTGCTCTAAAACGACGTGCCACGTCGAGTTAAGCACGAATACGTGCATTTCACGCAGTTCTGGAGATATTACGTTTTTGAATTCACACTCACGAACACTGGCAAAACGAAGTGTTCGAATCTAGCTTGTTTTGCTCTAAAACGACATGGCACGTGGAGTTAAGCACGAATACGTGCATTTCACGCAGTTCTGGAGAGATTACGTTTTTGAACTCTCACACACGAACACTGGTAAAACGAAGTGTTCGAATCTAGTTTGTTTTGCTCTAAAACGACGTGCCACGTCGAGTTAAGCACGAACACGTGCATTTCACGCAGTTCTGGAGATATTACGTTTTTGAGTTCACACTCACGAACACTGGTAAAACGAAGTGTTCGAATCTGTTTGTTTTGCTCTAAAACGACGTGCCACGTCGAGTTACGCACGAATACGTGCATTTCACGCAGTTCCGGAGATATTACGTTTTCGAGTCACACTCACGAACACTGGTAAAACGAAGTGTTCGAATCTAGCTTGTTTTGCTCTAAAACGACGTGGCACGTCGAGTTAAGCACGAATACGTGCATTTCACGCAGTTCTGGAGATATTACGTTTTTGAGTTCACACTCACGAACACTGGTAAAACGAAGTGTTCGAATCTAGCTTGTTTTGCTCTAAAACGACGTGGCACGTCGAGTTACGCACGAATACGTGCATTTCACGCAGTTCTGGAGATATTACGTTTTCGAGTCACACTCACGAACACTTATAAAACGAAGTGTTCGAATCTAGCTTGTTTTGCTCTAAAACGACGTGGCACGTCGAGTTAAGCACGAATACGTGCATTTCACGCAGTTCTGGAGATATTACGTTTTTGAACTCACACACACGAACACTGGTAAAACGAAGTGTTCGAATCTAGTTTGTTTTGCTCTAAAACGACGTGCCACGTCGAGTTAAGCACGAATACATGCATTTCACGCAGTTCTGGAGATATTACGTTTTCGAGTTCACACTCACGAACACTGGTAAAACGAAGTGTTCGAATCTAGTTTGTTTTGCTCTAAAACGACGTGCCACGTCGAGTTACGCACGATACGTGCATTTCACGCAGTTCTGGAGATATTACGTTTTCGAGTCACACTCACGAACACTGGTAAAACGAAGTGTTCGAATCTAGGCTACGTCGAGTTAAGCACGAATACATGCATTTCACGCAGTTCTGGAGATATTACGTTTTTGAGTTCACACTCACGAACACTGGTAAAACGAAGTGTTCGAATCTAGCTTGTTTTGCTCTAAAACGACGTGCCACGTCGAGTTAAGCACGAATACGTGCATTTCACGCAGTTCTGGAGATATTACGTTTTTGAATTCACACTCACGAACACTGGTAAAACGAAGTGTTCGAATCTAGTTTGTTTTGCTCTAAAACGACGTGCCACGTCGAGTTAAGCACGAATACGTGCATTTCACGCAGTTCTGGAGATATTACGTTTTCGAGTTCACACTCACGAACACTGTTCGAATCTAGCTTGTTTTGCTCTAAAACGACGTGCCACGTCGAGTTAAGCACGAATACGTGCATTTCACGCAGTTCTGGAGATATTACGTTTTTGAATTCACACTCACGAACACTGGTAAACGAAGTGTTCGAATCTAGCTTGTTTTGCTCTAAAACGACGTGGCACGTCGAGTTAAGCACGAATACGTGCATTTCACGCAGTTCTGGAGATATTACGTTTTTAACTCACACACACGAACACTGGTAAAACGAAGTGTTCGAATCTAGTTTGTTTTGCTCTAAAACGACGTGCCACGTCGAGTTAAGCACGAATACGTGCATTTCACGCAGTTCTGGAGATATTACGTTTTTGAATTCACACTCACGAACACTGGTAAAACGAAGTGTTCGAATCTAGCTTGTTTTGCTCTAAAACGACATGGCACGTCGAGTTAAGCACGAATACGTGCATTTCACGCAGTTCTGGAGAGATTACGTTTTTGAACTCTCACACACGAACACTGGTAAAACGAAGTGTTCGAATCTAGTTTGTTTTGCTCTAAAACGACGTGCCACGTCGAGTTAAGCACGAATACGTGCATTTCACGCAGTTCTGGAGATATTACGTTTTTGAGTTCACACTCACGAACACTGGTAAAACGAAGTGTTCGAATCTAGTTTGTTTTGCTCTAAAACGACGTCCCACGTCGAGTTAAGCACGAATACGTGCATTTCACGCAGTTCTGGAGATATTACGTTTTTGAATTCACACTCACGAACACTGGCAAAACGAAGTGTTCGAATCTAGCTTGTTTTGCTCTAAAACGACATGGCACGTGGAGTTAAGCACGAATACGTGCATTTCACGCAGTTCTGGAGAGATTACGTTTTTGAACTCTCACACACGAACACTGGTAAAACGAAGTGTTCGAATCTAGTTTGTTTTGCTCTAAAACGACGTGCCACGTCGAGTTAAGCACGAACACGTGCATTTCACGCAGTTCTGGAGATATTACGTTTTTGAGTTCACACTCACGAACACTGGTAAAACGAAGTGTTCGAATCTGTTTGTTTTGCTCTAAAACGACGTGCCACGTCGAGTTACGCACGAATACGTGCATTTCACGCAGTTCCGGAGATATTACGTTTTCGAGTCACACTCACGAACACTGGTAAAACGAAGTGTTCGAATCTAGCTTGTTTTGCTCTAAAACGACGTGGCACGTCGAGTTAAGCACGAATACGTGCATTTCACGCAGTTCTGGAGATATTACGTTTTTGAGTTCACACTCACGAACACTGGTAAAACGAAGTGTTCGAATCTAGCTTGTTTTGCTCTAAAACGACGTGGCACGTCGAGTTACGCACGAATACGTGCATTTCACGCAGTTCTGGAGATATTACGTTTTCGAGTCACACTCACGAACACTTATAAAACGAAGTGTTCGAATCTAGCTTGTTTTGCTCTAAAACGACGTGGCACGTCGAGTTAAGCACGAATACGTGCATTTCACGCAGTTCTGGAGATATTACGTTTTTGAACTCACACACACGAACACTGGTAAAACGAAGTGTTCGAATCTAGTTTGTTTTGCTCTAAAACGACGTGCCACGTCGAGTTAAGCACGAATACATGCATTTCACGCAGTTCTGGAGATATTACGTTTTCGAGTTCACACTCACGAACACTGGTAAAACGAAGTGTTCGAATCTAGTTTGTTTTGCTCTAAAACGACGTGCCACGTCGAGTTAAGCACGAATACGTGCATTTCACGCAGTTCTGGAGATATTACGTTTTTGAATTCACACTCACGAACACTGGTAAAACGAAGTGTTCGAATCTAGTTTGTTTTGCTCTAAAACGACGTGCCACGTCGAGTTAAGCACGAATACGTGCATTTCACGCAGTTCTGGAGATATTACGTTTTCGAGTTCACACTCACGAACACTGTTCGAATCTAGCTTGTTTTGCTCTAAAACGACGTGCCACGTCGAGTTAAGCACGAATACGTGCATTTCACGCAGTTCTGGAGATATTACGTTTTTGAATTCACACTCACGAACACTGGTAAAACGAAGTGTTCGAATCTAGCTTGTTTTGCTCTAAAACGACGTGGCACGTCGAGTTAAGCACGAATACGTGCATTTCACGCAGTTCTGGAGATATTACGTTTTTAACTCACACACACGAACACTGGTAAAACGAAGTGTTCGAGTCTAGTTTGTTTTGCTCTAAAACGACGTGCCACGTCGAGTTAAGCACGAATACGTGCATTTCACGCAGTTCTGGAGAGATTACGTTTTTGAACTCTCACACACGAACACTGGTAAAACGAAGTGTTCGAATCTAGTTTGTTTTGCTCTAAAACGACGTGCCACGTCGAGTTAAGCACGAATACGTGCATTTCACGCAGTTCTGGAGATATTACGTTTTTGAGTTCACACTCACGAACACTGGTAAAACGAAGTGTTCGAATCTAGTTTGTTTTGCTCTAAAACGACGTCCCACGTCGAGTTAAGCACGAATACGTGCATTTCACGCAGTTCTGGAGATATTACGTTTTTGAATTCACACTCACGAACACTGGCAAAACGAAGTGTTCGAATCTAGCTTGTTTTGCTCTAAAACGACATGGCACGTGGAGTTAAGCACGAATACGTGCATTTCACGCAGTTCTGGAGAGATTACGTTTTTGAACTCTCACACACGAACACTGGTAAAACGAAGTGTTCGAATCTAGTTTGTTTTGCTCTAAAACGACGTGCCACGTCGAGTTAAGCACGAACACGTGCATTTCACGCAGTTCTGGAGATATTACGTTTTTGAGTTCACACTCACGAACACTGGTAAAACGAAGTGTTCGAATCTGTTTGTTTTGCTCTAAAACGACGTGCCACGTCGAGTTACGCACGAATACGTGCATTTCACGCAGTTCCGGAGATATTACGTTTTCGAGTCACACTCACGAACACTGGTAAAACGAAGTGTTCGA
This sequence comes from Amblyomma mixtum, assembly GCF_055824585.1. NCBI lineage: Eukaryota > Metazoa > Arthropoda > Arachnida > Ixodida > Ixodidae > Amblyomma > Amblyomma mixtum. The sequence goes on from NW_028317676.1 coordinate 22,352, forward strand.
ATCTAGCTTGTTTTGCTCTAAAACGACGTGGCACGTCGAGTTAAGCACGAATACGTGCATTTCACGCAGTTCTGGAGATATTACGTTTTTGAGTTCACACTCACGAACACTGGTAAAACGAAGTGTTCGAATCTAGCTTGTTTTGCTCTAAAACGACGTGGCACGTCGAGTTACGCACGAATACGTGCATTTCACGCAGTTCTGGAGATATTACGTTTTCGAGTCACACTCACGAACACTTATAAAACGAAGTGTTCGAATCTAGCTTGTTTTGCTCTAAAACGACGTGGCACGTCGAGTTAAGCACGAATACGTGCATTTCACGCAGTTCTGGAGATATTACGTTTTTGAACTCACACACACGAACACTGGTAAAACGAAGTGTTCGAATCTAGTTTGTTTTGCTCTAAAACGACGTGCCACGTCGAGTTAAGCACGAATACATGCATTTCACGCAGTTCTGGAGATATTACGTTTTCGAGTTCACACTCACGAACACTGGTAAAACGAAGTGTTCGAATCTAGTTTGTTTTGCTCTAAAACGACGTGCCACGTCGAGTTACGCACGATACGTGCATTTCACGCAGTTCTGGAGATATTACGTTTTCGAGTCACACTCACGAACACTGGTAAAACGAAGTGTTCGAATCTAGGCTACGTCGAGTTAAGCACGAATACATGCATTTCACGCAGTTCTGGAGATATTACGTTTTTGAGTTCACACTCACGAACACTGGTAAAACGAAGTGTTCGAATCTAGCTTGTTTTGCTCTAAAACGACGTGCCACGTCGAGTTAAGCACGAATACGTGCATTTCACGCAGTTCTGGAGATATTACGTTTTTGAATTCACACTCACGAACACTGGTAAAACGAAGTGTTCGAATCTAGTTTGTTTTGCTCTAAAACGACGTGCCACGTCGAGTTAAGCACGAATACGTGCATTTCACGCAGTTCTGGAGATATTACGTTTTCGAGTTCACACTCACGAACACTGGTAAAACGAAGTGTTCGAATCTAGTTTGTTTTGCTCTAAAACGACGTGCCACGTCGAGTTAAGCACGAATACGTGCATTTCACGCAGTTCTGGAGATATTACGTTTTTGAATTCACACTCACGAACACTGGTAAAACGAAGTGTTCGAATCTAGCTTGTTTTGCTCTAAAACGACGTGGCACGTCGAGTCAAGCACGAATACGTGCATTTCACGCAGTTCTGGAGATATTACGTTTTTGAACTCACACACACGAACACTGGTAAAACGAAGTGTTCGAATCTAGTTTGTTTTGCTCTAAAACGACGTGCCACGTCGAGTTAAGCACGAATACGTGCATTTCACGCAGTTCTGGAGATATTACGTTTTTGAATTCACACTCACGAACACTGGTAAAACGAAGTGTTCGAATCTAGCTTGTTTTGCTCTAAAACGACATGGCACGTCGAGTTAAGCACGAATACGTGCATTTCACGCAGTTCTGGAGAGATTACGTTTTTGAACTCTCACACACGAACACTGGTAAAACGAAGTGTTCGAATCTAGTTTGTTTTGCTCTAAAACGACGTGCCACGTCGAGTTAAGCACGAATACGTGCATTTCACGCAGTTCTGGAGATATTACGTTTTCGAGTTCACACTCACGAACACTGGTAAAACGAAGTGTTCGAATCTAGCTTGTTTTGCTCTAAAACGACGTGGCACGTCGAGTTAAGCACGAATACGTGCATTTCACGCAGTTCTGGAGATATTACGTTTTTGAGTTCACACTCACGAACACTGGTAAAACGAAGTGTTCGAATCTAGTTTGTTTTGCTCTAAAACGACGTGCCACGTCGAGTTAAGCACGAATACGTGCATTTCACGCAGTTCTGGAGATATTACGTTTTTGAATTCACACTCACGAACACTGGTAAAACGAAGTGTTCGAATCTAGTTTGTTTTGCTCTAAAACGACGTGCCACGTCGAGTTAAGCACGAATACGTGCATTTCACGCAGTTCTGGAGATATTACGTTTTCGAGTTCACACTCACGAACACTGTTCGAATCTAGCTTGTTTTGCTCTAAAACGACGTGCCACGTCGAGTTAAGCACGAATACGTGCATTTCACGCAGTTCTGGAGATATTACGTTTTTGAATTCACACTCACGAACACTGGTAAAACGAAGTGTTCGAATCTAGCTTGTTTTGCTCTAAAACGACGTGGCACGTCGAGTTAAGCACGAATACGTGCATTTCACGCAGTTCTGGAGATATTACGTTTTTAACTCACACACACGAACACTGGTAAAACGAAGTGTTCGAGTCTAGTTTGTTTTGCTCTAAAACGACGTGCCACGTCGAGTTAAGCACGAATACGTGCATTTCACGCAGTTCTGGAGATATTACGTTTTTGAATTCACACTCACGAACACTGGTAAAACGAAGTGTTCGAATCTAGCTTGTTTTGCTCTAAAACGACATGGCACGTCGAGTTAAGCACGAATACGTGCATTTCACGCAGTTCTGGAGAGATTACGTTTTTGAACTCTCACACACGAACACTGGTAAAACGAAGTGTTCGAATCTAGTTTGTTTTGCTCTAAAACGACGTGCCACGTCGAGTTAAGCACGAATACGTGCATTTCACGCAGTTCTGGAGATATTACGTTTTTGAGTTCACACTCACGAACACTGGTAAAACGAAGTGTTCGAATCTAGTTTGTTTTGCTCTAAAACGACGTCCCACGTCGAGTTAAGCACGAATACGTGCATTTCACGCAGTTCTGGAGATATTACGTTTTTGAATTCACACTCACGAACACTGGCAAAACGAAGTGTTCGAATCTAGCTTGTTTTGCTCTAAAACGACATGGCACGTGGAGTTAAGCACGAATACGTGCATTTCACGCAGTTCTGGAGAGATTACGTTTTTGAACTCTCACACACGAACACTGGTAAAACGAAGTGTTCGAATCTAGTTTGTTTTGCTCTAAAACGACGTGCCACGTCGAGTTAAGCACGAACACGTGCATTTCACGCAGTTCTGGAGATATTACGTTTTTGAGTTCACACTCACGAACACTGGTAAAACGAAGTGTTCGAATCTGTTTGTTTTGCTCTAAAACGACGTGCCACGTCGAGTTACGCACGAATACGTGCATTTCACGCAGTTCCGGAGATATTACGTTTTCGAGTCACACTCACGAACACTGGTAAAACGAAGTGTTCGAATCTAGCTTGTTTTGCTCTAAAACGACGTGGCACGTCGAGTTAAGCACGAATACGTGCATTTCACGCAGTTCTGGAGATATTACGTTTTTGAGTTCACACTCACGAACACTGGTAAAACGAAGTGTTCGAATCTAGCTTGTTTTGCTCTAAAACGACGTGGCACGTCGAGTTACGCACGAATACGTGCATTTCACGCAGTTCTGGAGATATTACGTTTTCGAGTCACACTCACGAACACTTATAAAACGAAGTGTTCGAATCTAGCTTGTTTTGCTCTAAAACGACGTGGCACGTCGAGTTAAGCACGAATACGTGCATTTCACGCAGTTCTGGAGATATTACGTTTTTGAACTCACACACACGAACACTGGTAAAACGAAGTGTTCGAATCTAGTTTGTTTTGCTCTAAAACGACGTGCCACGTCGAGTTAAGCACGAATACATGCATTTCACGCAGTTCTGGAGATATTACGTTTTCGAGTTCACACTCACGAACACTGGTAAAACGAAGTGTTCGAATCTAGTTTGTTTTGCTCTAAAACGACGTGCCACGTCGAGTTACGCACGATACGTGCATTTCACGCAGTTCTGGAGATATTACGTTTTCGAGTCACACTCACGAACACTGGTAAAACGAAGTGTTCGAATCTAGGCTACGTCGAGTTAAGCACGAATACATGCATTTCACGCAGTTCTGGAGATATTACGTTTTTGAGTTCACACTCACGAACACTGGTAAAACGAAGTGTTCGAATCTAGCTTGTTTTGCTCTAAAACGACGTGCCACGTCGAGTTAAGCACGAATACGTGCATTTCACGCAGTTCTGGAGATATTACGTTTTTGAATTCACACTCACGAACACTGGTAAAACGAAGTGTTCGAATCTAGTTTGTTTTGCTCTAAAACGACGTGCCACGTCGAGTTAAGCACGAATACGTGCATTTCACGCAGTTCTGGAGATATTACGTTTTCGAGTTCACACTCACGAACACTGGTAAAACGAAGTGTTCGAATCTAGTTTGTTTTGCTCTAAAACGACGTGCCACGTCGAGTTAAGCACGAATACGTGCATTTCACGCAGTTCTGGAGATATTACGTTTTGAATTCACACTCACGAACACTGGTAAAACGAAGTGTTCGAATCTAGCTTGTTTTGCTCTAAAACGACGTGGCACGTCGAGTCAAGCACGAATACGTGCATTTCACGCAGTTCTGGAGATATTACGTTTTTGAACTCACACACACGAACACTGGTAAAACGAAGTGTTCGAATCTAGTTTGTTTTGCTCTAAAACGACGTGCCACGTCGAGTTAAGCACGAATACGTGCATTTCACGCAGTTCTGGAGATATTACGTTTTTGAATTCACACTCACGAACACTGGTAAAACGAAGTGTTCGAATCTAGCTTGTTTTGCTCTAAAACGACATGGCACGTCGAGTTAAGCACGAATACGTGCATTTCACGCAGTTCTGGAGAGATTACGTTTTTGAACTCTCACACACGAACACTGGTAAAACGAAGTGTTCGAATCTAGTTTGTTTTGCTCTAAAACGACGTGCCACGTCGAGTTAAGCACGAATACGTGCATTTCACGCAGTTCTGGAGATATTACGTTTTCGAGTTCACACTCACGAACACTGGTAAAACGAAGTGTTCGAATCTAGCTTGTTTTGCTCTAAAACGACGTGGCACGTCGAGTTAAGCACGAATACGTGCATTTCACGCAGTTCTGGAGATATTACGTTTTTGAGTTCACACTCACGAACACTGGTAAAACGAAGTGTTCGAATCTAGTTTGTTTTGCTCTAAAACGACGTGCCACGTCGAGTTAAGCACGAATACGTGCATTTCACGCAGTTCTGGAGATATTACGTTTTTGAATTCACACTCACGAACACTGGTAAAACGAAGTGTTCGAATCTAGCTTGTTTTGCTCTAAAACGACATGGCACGTCGAGTTAAGCACGAATACGTGCATTTCACGCAGTTCTGGAGAGATTACGTTTTTGAACTCTCACACACGAACACTGGTAAAACGAAGTGTTCGAATCTAGTTTGTTTTGCTCTAAAACGACGTGCCACGTCGAGTTACGCACGAATACGTGCATTTCACGCAGTTCTGGAGATATTACGTTTTCGAGTCACACTCACGAACACTGGTAAAACGAAGTGTTCGAATCTAGCTTGTTTTGCTCTAAAACGACGTGGCACGTCGAGTTAAGCACGAATACGTGCATTTCACGCAGTTCTGGAGATATTACGTTTTTGAGTTCACACTCACGAACACTGGTAAAACGAAGTGTTCGAATCTAGTTTGTTTTGCTCTAAAACGACGTGCCACGTCGAGTTAAGCACGAATACGTGCATTTCACGCAGTTCTGGAGATATTACGTTTTTGAATTCACACTCACGAACACTGGCAAAACGAAGTGTTCGAATCTAGCTTGTTTTGCTCTAAAACGACATGGCACGTCGAGTTAAGCACGAATACGTGCATTTCACGCAGTTCTGGAGAGATTACGTTTTTGAACTCTCACACACGAACACTGGTAAAACGAAGTGTTCGAATCTAGTTTGTTTTGCTCTAAAACGACGTGCCACGTCGAGTTAAGCACGAACACGTGCATTTCACGCAGTTCTGGAGATATTACGTTTTTGAGTTCACACTCACGAACACTGGTAAAACGAAGTGTTCGAATCTGTTTGTTTTGCTCTAAAACGACGTGCCACGTCGAGTTACGCACGAATACGTGCATTTCACGCAGTTCCGGAGATATTACGTTTTCGAGTCACACTCACGAACACTGGTAAAACGAAGTGTTCGAATCTAGCTTGTTTTGCTCTAAAACGACGTGGCACGTCGAGTTAAGCACGAATACGTGCATTTCACGCAGTTCTGGAGATATTACGTTTTTGAGTTCACACTCACGAACACTGGTAAAACGAAGTGTTCGAATCTAGCTTGTTTTGCTCTAAAACGACGTGGCACGTCGAGTTACGCACGAATACGTGCATTTCACGCAGTTCTGGAGATATTACGTTTTCGAGTCACACTCACGAACACTTATAAAACGAAGTGTTCGAATCTAGCTTGTTTTGCTCTAAAACGACGTGGCACGTCGAGTTAAGCACGAATACGTGCATTTCACGCAGTTCTGGAGATATTACGTTTTTGAACTCACACACACGAACACTGGTAAAACGAAGTGTTCGAATCTAGGTTACGTCGAGTTAAGCACGAATACATGCATTTCACGCAGTTCTGGAGATATTACGTTTTTGAGTTCACACTCACGAACACTGGTAAAACGAAGTGTTCGAATCTAGCTTGTTTTGCTCTAAAACGACGTGCCACGTCGAGTTAAGCACGAATACGTGCATTTCACGCAGTTCTGGAGATATTACGTTTTTGAATTCACACTCACGAACACTGGTAAAACGAAGTGTTCGAATCTAGTTTGTTTTGCTCTAAAACGACGTGCCACGTCGAGTTAAGCACGAATACGTGCATTTCACGCAGTTCTGGAGATATTACGTTTTCGAGTTCACACTCACGCTGTTCGAATCTAGTTTGTTTTGCTCTAAAACGACGTGCCACGTCGAGTTACGCACGAATACGTGCATTTCACGCAGTTCTGGAGATATTACGTTTTCGAGTCACACTCACGAACACTGGTAAAACGAAGTGTTCGAATCTAGGTTGTTTTGCTGTAAAACGACGGGCTACGTCGAGTTAAGCACGAATACATGCATTTCACGCAGTTCTGGAGATATTACGTTTTGAGTTCACACTCACGAACACTGGTAAAACGAAGTGTTCGAATCTAGTTTGTTTTGCTCTAAAACGACGTGCCACGTCGAGTTCAGCACGAATACGTGCATTTTACGCAGTTCTGGAGATATTACGTTTTTGAATTCACACTCACGAACACTGGTAAAACGAAGTGTTCGAATCTAGCTTGTTTTGCTCTAAAACGACGTGGCACGTCGAGTTAAGCACGAATACGTGCATTTCACGCAGTTCTGGAGATATTACGTTTTTGAACTCACACACACGAACACTGGTAAAACGAAGTGTTCGAATCTAGTTTGTTTTGCTCTAAAACGACGTGCCACGTGGAGTTAAGCACGAATACGTGCATTTCACGCAGTTCTGGAGATATTACGTTTTTGAGTTCACACTCACGAACACTGGTAAAACGAAGTGTTCGAATCTAGCTTGTTTTGCTCTAAAACGACGTGCCACGTCGAGTTAAGCACGAATACATGCATTTCACGCAGTTCTGGAGATATTACGTTTTCGAGTTCACACTCACGAACACGTGTTCGAATCTAGCTTGTTTTGCTCTAAAACGACGTGGCACGTCGAGTTAAGCACGAATACGTGCATTTCACGCAGTTCTGGAGATATTACGTTTTCGAGTTCACACTCACGAACACTGGTAAAACGAAGTGTTCGAATCTAGCTTGTTTTGCTCTAAAACGACGTGGCACGTCGAGTTAAGCACGAATACGTGCATTTCACGCAGTTCTGGAGATATTACGTTTTTGAGTTCACACTCACGAACACTGGTAAAACGAAGTGTTCGAATCTAGTTTGTTTTGCTCTAAAACGACGTGCCACGTCGAGTTAAGCACGAATACGTGCATTTCACGCAGTTCTGGAGATATTACGTTTTTGAATTCACACTCACGAACACTGGTAAAACGAAGTGTTCGAATCTAGCTTGTTTTGCTCTAAAACGACATGGCACGTCGAGTTAAGCACGAATACGTGCATTTCACGCAGTTCTGGAGAGATTACGTTTTTGAACTCTCACACACGAACACTGGTAAAACGAAGTGTTCGAATCTAGTTTGTTTTGCTCTAAAACGACGTGCCACGTCGAGTTAAGCACGAACACGTGCATTTCACGCAGTTCTGGAGATATTACGTTTTTGAGTTCACACTCACGAACACTGGTAAAACGAAGTGTTCGAATCTGTTTGTTTTGCTCTAAAACGACGTGCCACGTCGAGTTACGCACGAATACGTGCATTTCACGCAGTTCCGGAGATATTACGTTTTCGAGTCACACTCACGAACACTGGTAAAACGAAGTGTTCGAATCTAGCTTGTTTTGCTCTAAAACGACGTGGCACGTCGAGTTAAGCACGAATACGTGCATTTCACGCAGTTCTGGAGATATTACGTTTTTGAGTTCACACTCACGAACACTGGTAAAACGAAGTGTTCGAATCTAGCTTGTTTTGCTCTAAAACGACGTGGCACGTCGAGTTACGCACGAATACGTGCATTTCACGCAGTTCTGGAGATATTACGTTTTCGAGTCACACTCACGAACACTTATAAAACGAAGTGTTCGAATCTAGCTTGTTTTGCTCTAAAACGACGTGGCACGTCGAGTTAAGCACGAATACGTGCATTTCACGCAGTTCTGGAGATGTTACGTTTTTGAACTCACACACACGAACACTGGTAAAACGAAGTGTTCGAATCTAGGTTACGTCGAGTTAAGCACGAATACATGCATTTCACGCAGTTCTGGAGATATTACGTTTTTGAGTTCACACTCACGAACACTGGTAAAACGAAGTGTTCGAATCTAGCTTGTTTTGCTCTAAAACGACGTGCCACGTCGAGTTAAGCACGAATACGTGCATTTCACGCAGTTCTGGAGATATTACGTTTTTGAATTCACACTCACGAACACTGGTAAAACGAAGTGTTCGAATCTAGTTTGTTTTGCTCTAAAACGACGTGCCACGTCGAGTTAAGCACGAATACGTGCATTTCACGCAGTTCTGGAGATATTACGTTTTCGAGTTCACACTCACGCTGTTCGAATCTAGTTTGTTTTGCTCTAAAACGACGTGCCACGTCGAGTTACGCACGAATACGTGCATTTCACGCAGTTCTGGAGATATTACGTTTTCGAGTCACACTCACGAACACTGGTAAAACGAAGTGTTCGAATCTAGGTTGTTTTGCTGTAAAACGACGTGCTACGTCGAGTTAAGCACGAATACATGCATTTCACGCAGTTCTGGAGATATTACGTTTTTGAGTTCACACTCACGAACACTGGTAAAACGAAGTGTTCGAATCTAGTTTGTTTTGCTCTAAAACGACGTGCCACGTCGAGTTCAGCACGAATACGTGCATTTCACGCAGTTCTGGAGATATTACGTTTTTGAATTCACACTCACGAACACTGGTAAAACGAAGTGTTCGAATCTAGCTTGTTTTGCTCTAAAACGACATGGCACGTCGAGTTAAGCACGAATACGTGCATTTCACGCAGTTCTGGAGAGATTACGTTTTTGAACTCTCACACACGAACACTGGTAAAACGAAGTGTTCGAATCTAGTTTGTTTTGCTCTAAAACGACGTGCCACGTCGAGTTACGCACGAATACGTGCATTTCACGCAGTTCTGGAGATATTACGTTTTCGAGTCACACTCACGAACACTGGTAAAACGAAGTGTTCGAATCTAGCTTGTTTTGCTCTAAAACGACGTGGCACGTCGAGTTAAGCACGAATACGTGCATTTCACGCAGTTCTGGAGATATTACGTTTTTGAGTTCACACTCACGAACACTGGTAAAACGAAGTGTTCGAATCTAGTTTGTTTTGCTCTAAAACGACGTGCCACGTCGAGTTAAGCACGAATACGTGCATTTCACGCAGTTCTGGAGATATTACGTTTTTGAATTCACACTCACGAACACTGGCAAAACGAAGTGTTCGAATCTAGCTTGTTTTGCTCTAAAACGACATGGCACGTCGAGTTAAGCACGAATACGTGCATTTCACGCAGTTCTGGAGAGATTACGTTTTTGAACTCTCACACACGAACACTGGTAAAACGAAGTGTTCGAATCTAGTTTGTTTTGCTCTAAAACGACGTGCCACGTCGAGTTAAGCACGAACACGTGCATTTCACGCAGTTCTGGAGATATTACGTTTTTGAGTTCACACTCACGAACACTGGTAAAACGAAGTGTTCGAATCTGTTTGTTTTGCTCTAAAACGACGTGCCACGTCGAGTTACGCACGAATACGTGCATTTCACGCAGTTCCGGAGATATTACGTTTTCGAGTCACACTCACGAACACTGGTAAAACGAAGTGTTCGAATCTAGCTTGTTTTGCTCTAAAACGACGTGGCACGTCGAGTTAAGCACGAATACGTGCATTTCACGCAGTTCTGGAGATATTACGTTTTTGAGTTCACACTCACGAACACTGGTAAAACGAAGTGTTCGAATCTAGCTTGTTTTGCTCTAAAACGACGTGGCACGTCGAGTTACGCACGAATACGTGCATTTCACGCAGTTCTGGAGATATTACGTTTTCGAGTCACACTCACGAACACTTATAAAACGAAGTGTTCGAATCTAGCTTGTTTTGCTCTAAAACGACGTGGCACGTCGAGTTAAGCACGAATACGTGCATTTCACGCAGTTCTGGAGATATTACGTTTTTGAACTCACACACACGAACACTGGTAAAACGAAGTGTTCGAATCTAGGTTACGTCGAGTTAAGCACGAATACATGCATTTCACGCAGTTCTGGAGATATTACGTTTTTGAGTTCACACTCACGAACACTGGTAAAACGAAGTGTTCGAATCTAGCTTGTTTTGCTCTAAAACGACGTGCCACGTCGAGTTAAGCACGAATACGTGCATTTCACGCAGTTCTGGAGATATTACGTTTTTGAATTCACACTCACGAACACTGGTAAAACGAAGTGTTCGAATCTAGTTTGTTTTGCTCTAAAACGACGTGCCACGTCGAGTTAAGCACGAATACGTGCATTTCACGCAGTTCTGGAGATATTACGTTTTCGAGTTCACACTCACGCTGTTCGAATCTAGTTTGTTTTGCTCTAAAACGACGTGCCACGTCGAGTTACGCACGAATACGTGCATTTTCACGCAGTT
>NW_028317679.1:0-32247 GCF_055824585.1 Amblyomma mixtum
CACGAACACTGGTAAAACGAAGTGCTGAAATATAGCTTGTCTTTCTCTAAATCGATGTGCCACGGCGAGTTAAGCACGACTACGTGCGTTTCACGCACATAGCGAGATATTACTTTTTTAGTGTACATTCGCGAACGCTGGTAAAACGAAGTGTTCAAATGTAGCTTATTTTACTCTAAAACGATGTGGCACGTCTAGTTAAGCACGCATACTTGCATTCCGCGCAGATAGGGAGATACTACTTTTTTGAGTGTATATTCACGAACACTGGTAAAAGGAAATGCTGAAATATAGCTTATTTAGCTCTAAAACAATGTGGCACGTCGAGCTAAGCACGAATACGCGCATTTGACGCAGATCTGTAGATATTAGATTTTTGAGTCTACATTCACGAACACAGGTAAAACGAGGTGCTCAAATATAGCTTGTTTACCTTTAGAACGATGTGCCACGGCGAGTTAAGCACGAATATGTGCGTTTCACGCAGATCGGGAGATATTACTTATTTGAGTGTACATTCACGAACACTGGTAAAACGAAATGTTCAAATCTAGATTGTTTTATTTTAAGGCGATGTGGCACGTCGAGTTAAGCTTGGATACGTGCATTTTAAGCAGATCGGGAGATATTACTTTATTTAGTGTACATTCACGAACACTGGTAAAACGAAATGCTGAAATATAGCTTGTCATACTGTATAACAATGTGGCACGTCGAGTTAAGCACGAATACGCGCATTTCACCTAGATCTGTAGATATTACATTTTTGAGTGTACATTCGCGAACAAAGGTAAAACTGAGTGTTCAAATCTAGCTTGTTTAGCTCTAAATCGATGTGCCAAGTCGAGTTAGGCACGACTACGTGCGTTCGTTTCACGCACATAGCGAGATATTACTGTTTCAGTGTACATTCGCGAACACTGGTAAAACGAAGTGTTCAAATGTAGCTTATTGTGCTCTAAAATGATGTGGCACGTCGGGTTAAAGCACGAATACACGCATTTCACGCAGATATCTAGATATTAGATTTTTGAGTACATTCACGAGCACAGGTCAAAATGAGTGCTAAAGTAGAGCTTGTTTAGCTCTAAATCGATATGGCACGGCGAGTTAAGCACGAATACGTGCGGTTCACACAGATCGAGAGGAATTACTTATTTCAGTGTACATTCAATAACACAGGTAACACGAGGTGCTCAAATATAGCTTGTTTAACTCTATAACGATGTGTCACGGCGTGTTAAGCACGAATACGTGCGTTTCACGCAGATCGGGAGATATTACATTTTTGAGTGTACATTCACGAACACAGGTAAAACGAGGTGCTCAAATCTAGCTTGTTTAGCTCTATAAAGAGGTGCCAAGTCGAGATAGGCACGAATACGTGCGTTCGTTTCGCGCACATAGCGAGAACACATAACGAAGTGTTCAAATGTAGCTTATTTTGATCTAAAACGATGTGGCACGTCGAGTTAAGCACGAATACGTGAATTTCACGCAGATCGGCAGATATAACTTTTTGAGCGTACATTCACGAACACTGGTAAAACGAAATGCTGAAATATAGCTTGTATTGCTCTAAATCGATGTGCCACGGCGAGTTAAGCACGAATACGTGCGTTTCACGCAGATCTGTAGATATTACATTTTTGAGTCTACATTCACGAACACAGGTAAAACGAGGTGCTCAAATATAGCTTGTTTCGCCCTAAAACGATGTGGCACATCGAGTTAAGCACGAATACGGGCGTTCGTTTCACGCAGATAGGGAGATATTACTTTTTAAGTGTACATTCACTAACAAAAGTGCTCAAATATAGCTTGTTTCGCTCTAAATCGATGTGCCGAGTCGAGTTAGGCACGAATACGAGCGTTCGTTTCACGCACATAGCGAGATATTGCTTTTTCAGTGTACATTCGCGAACACTGGTAAAACGAAGTGTTCAAATGCAGCTTGTTTTGCACTAAAACGATGTGGCACGTCGAGTTAAGCACAAATACGTGAATTTCACGGAGATCGGGAGATATTACTTATTTAAGTGTACATTCACGAACACTGGTAAAACGAAGTGCTGAAATATAGCTTGTCTTTCTCTAAATCGATGTGCCACGGCGAGTTAAGCACGACTACGTGCGTTTCACGCAGATCTGTAGATATGACATTTTTGAGTCTACATTCACGAACACTGGTAAAACGAAACGCTGAAATATAGCGACGATGTGTCACGTCGAGTTAAGCACGAATACGCGCATTTCACGCAGATATGTAATATTAGACTTTTGAGAGTACATTCACGAGCACAGGTCAAACTGAGTGCTAAAGTAGAGCTTGTTTAGCTCTAAATCGATGTGCCACGGCGAGTTAAGCTCGAATACGGGCGTTCGTTTCACGCAGATAGGGAGATATTACTTTTTCAGTGTACATTCACGAACTAAACTGCTCAAATATAGCTTGTTTCGCTATAAATCGATGTGCCAAGTCGAGTTAGGCACGAATACGTGCGTTCGTTTCACGCACATAGCGAGATATTACTTTTTCAGTGTACATTCGCGAACGCTGGTAAAACGAAGTGTTCAAATGTAGCTTATTTTACTCTAAAACGATGTGGCACGTCTAGTTAAGCACGCATACTTGCATTCCACGCAGATAGGGAGATACTACTTTTTTGAGTGTATATTCACGAACACTGGTAAAAGGAAATGCTGAAATATAGCTTATTTAGCTCTAAAACAATGTGGCACGTGGAGCTAAGCACGAATACGCGCATTTGACGCAGATCTGTAGATATTAGATTTTTGAGTCTACATTCACGAACACAGGTAACACGAGGTGCACAAATATAGCTTGTTTAGCTCTAAATCGATGTGCCAAGTCGAGTTAGGCACGAATACGTGCGTTCGTTTCGCGCACATAGCGAGAACACATAACGAAGTGTTCAAATGTAGCTTATTTTGCTCTAAAACGATGTGGCACGTCGAGTTAAGCACGAATACGTGAATTTCACGCAGATCGGCAGATATAACTTTTTGAGTGTACATTCACGAACACTGGTAAAACGAAATGCTGAAATATAGCTTGTCTTGCTCTAAATCGATGTGCCACGGCGAGTTAAGCACGAATACGTGTGTTTCACGCAGATCTGTAGATATTACATTTTTGAGTCTACATTCACGAACACAGGTAAAACGAGGTGCTCAAATATAGCTTGTTTCGCCCTAAAGCGATGTGGCACGTCGAGTTAAGCACGAATACGGGCGTTCGTTTCACGCAGATAGGGAGATATTACTTTTTCAGTGTACATTCACTAACAAAAGTGCTCAAATATAGCTTGTTTCGCTCTAAATCGATGTGCCGAGTCGAGTTAGGCACGAATACGAGCGTTCGTTTCACGCACATAGCGAGATATTACTTTTTCAGTGTACATTCGCGAACACGGTAAAACGAAGTGTTCAAATGCAGCTTGTTTTGCACTAAAACGATGTGGCGCGTCGAGTTAAGCACAAATACGTGAATTTCACGGAGATCGGGAGATATTACTTATTTAAGTGTACATTCACGAACACTGGTAAAACGAAGTGCTGAAATATAGCTTGTCTTTCTCTAAATCGATGTGCCACGGCGAGTTAAGCACGACTACGTGCGTTTCACGCACATAGCGAGATATTACTTTTTTAGTGTACATTCGCGAACGCTGGTAAAACGAAGTGTTCAAATATAGCTTATTTTACTCTAAAACGATGTGGCACGTCTAGTTAAGCACGCATACTTGCATTCCGCGCAGATAGGGAGATACTACTTTTTGAGTGTATATTCACGAACACTGGTAAAAGGAAAGGCTGAAATATAGCTTATTTAGCTCTAAAACAATGTGGCACGTCGAGCTAAGCACGAATACGCGCATTTGACGCAGATCTGTAGATATTAGATTTTTCAGTCTACATTCACGAACACAGGTAAAACGAGGTGCTCAAATATAGCTTGTTTACCTTTAGAACGATGTGTCACGGCGAGTTAAGCACGAATATGTGCGTTTCACGCAGATCGGGAGATATTACTTATTTGAGTGTACATTCACGAACACTGGTAAAACGAAGTGCTGAAATATAGCTTGTTTAGCTCTAAATCGATGTGCCAAGTCGAGTTAAGCACGAATACGTGCGTTTCACGCAGATCTCTAGATATTACTTTTTTGAGTACATTCAATAACACAGGTAACACGAGGTGCTCAAAATATAGCTTGTTTAGCTCTATAACGATGTGGCACGTCTAGTTAAGCACGAATACGTGCATTTCACCTAGATCTGTAGATATTACATTTTTGAGTGTACATTCACGAACAAAGGTAAAACTGAGTGTTCAAATCTAGCTTGTTTAGCTCTAAATCGATGTGCAAAGTCGAGTTAGGCACGAATACGTGCGTTCGTTTCACGCACATAGCGAGATATTACTTTTTCAGTGTACATTCGCGAACACTGGTAAAACGAAGTGTTCAAATGTAGCTTATTGTGCTCTAAAATGATGTGGCACGTCGGGTTAAAGCACGAATACACGCATTTCACGCAGATATGTAGATGTTAGATTTTTGAGTACATTCACGAGCACAGGTCAAAATGAGTGCTAAAGTAGAGCTTGTTTAGCTCTAAATCGATATGGCACGGCGAGTTAAGCACGAATACGTGCGGTTCACACAGATCGAGAGGAATTACTTATTTCAGTGTACATTCAATAACACAGGTAACACGAGGTGCTCAAATATAGCTTGTTTAACTCTATAACGATGTGCCACGGCGTGTTAAGCACGAATACGTGCGTTTCCCGCAGATCGGGAGATATTACATTTTTGAGTGTACATTCACGAACACAGGTAAAACGAGGTGCTCAAATCTAGCTTGTTTAGCTCTATAAAGATGTGCCAAGTCGAGTTAGGCACGAATACGTGCGTTCGTTTCGCGCACATAGCGAGAACACATAACGAAGTGTTCAAATGTAGCTTATTTTGCTCTAAAACGATGTGGCACGTCGAGTTAAGCACGAATGCGTGAATTTCACGCAGATCGGCAGATATAACTTTTTGAGTGTACATTCACGAACACTGGTAAAACGAAATGCTGAAATATAGCTTGTCTTGCTCTAAATCGATGTGTCACGGCGAGTTAAGCACGAATACGTGCGTTTCACGCAGATCTGTAGATATTACATTTTTGAGTCTACATTCACGAACACAGGTAAAACGAGGTGCTCAAATATAGCTTGTTTCGCCCTAAACGATGTGGCACGTCGAGTTAAGGACGAATACGGGCGTTCGTTTCACGCAGATAGGGAGATATTACTTTTTAAGTGTACATTCACTAACAAAAGTGCTCAAATATAGCTTGTTTCGCTCTAAATCGATGTTCCGAGTCGAGTTAGGCACGAATACGAGCGTTCGTTTCACGCACATAGCGAGATATTGCTTTTTCAGTGTACATTCGCGAACACTGGTAAAACGAAGTGTTCAAATGCAGCTTGTTTTGCACTAAAACGATGTGGCACGTCGAGTTAAGCACAAATACGTGAATTTCACGGAGATCGGGAGATATTACTTATTTAAGTGTACATTCACGAACACTGGTAAAACGAAGTGCTGAAATATAGCTTGTCTTTCTCTAAATCGATGTGCCACGGCGAGTTAAGCACGACTACGTGCGTTTCACGCAGATCTGTAGATATGACATTTTTGAGTCTACATTCACGAACACTGGTAAAACGAAACGCTGAAATATAGCGACGATGTGTCACGTCGAGTTAAGCACGAATACGCGCATTTCACGCAGATATGTAATATTAGACTTTTGAGAGTACATTCACGAGCACAGGTCAAACTGAGTGCTAAAGTAGAGCTTGTTTAGCTCTAAATCGATGTGCCACGGCGAGTTAAGCTCGAATACGGGCGTTCGTTTCACGCAGATAGGGAGATATTACTTTTTCAGTGTACATTCACGAACTAAACTGCTCAAATATAGCTTGTTTCGCTATAAATCGATGTGCCAAGTCGAGTTAGGCACGAATACGTGCGTTCGTTTCACGCACATAGCGAGATATTACTTTTTCAGTGTACATTCGCGAACGCTGGTAAAACGAAGTGTTCAAATGTAGCTTATTTTACTCTAAAACGATGTGGCACGTCTAGTTAAGCACGCATACTTGCATTCCACGCAGATAGGGAGATACTACTTTTTTGAGTGTATATTCACGAACACTGGTAAAAGGAAATGCTGAAATATAGCTTATTTAGCTCTAAAACAATGTGGCACGTGGAGCTAAGCACGAATACGCGCATTTGACGCAGATCTGTAGATATTAGATTTTTGAGTCTACATTCACGAACACAGGTAACACGAGGTGCACAAATATAGCTTGTTTAGCTCTAAATCGATGTGCCAAGTCGAGTTAGGCACGAATACGTGCGTTCGTTTCGCGCACATAGCGAGAACACATAACGAAGTGTTCAAATGTAGCTTATTTTGCTCTAAAACGATGTGGCACGTCGAGTTAAGCACGAATACGTGAATTTCACGCAGATCGGCAGATATAACTTTTTGAGTGTACATTCACGAACACTGGTAAAACGAAATGCTGAAATATAGCTTGTCTTGCTCTAAATCGATGTGCCACGGCGAGTTAAGCACGAATACGTGTGTTTCACGCAGATCTGTAGATATTACATTTTTGAGTCTACATTCACGAACACAGGTAAAACGAGGTGCTCAAATATAGCTTGTTTCGCCCTAAAGCGATATGGCACGTCGAGTTAAGCACGAATACGGGCGTTCGTTTCACGCAGATAGGGAGATATTACTTTTTCAGTGTACATTCACTAACAAAAGTGCTCAAATATAGCTTGTTTCGCTCTAAATCGATGTGCCGAGTCGAGTTAGGCACGAATACGAGCGTTCGTTTCACGCACATAGCGAGATATTACTTTTTCAGTGTACATTCGCGAACACGGTAAAACGAAGTGTTCAAATGCAGCTTGTTTTGCACTAAAACGATGTGGCGCGTCGAGTTAAGCACAAATACGTGAATTTCACGGAGATCGGGAGATATTACTTATTTAAGTGTACATTCACGAACACTGGTAAAACGAAGTGCTGAAATATAGCTTGTCTTTCTCTAAATCGATGTGCCACGGCGAGTTAAGCACGACTACGTGCGTTTCACGCACATAGCGAGATATTACTTTTTTAGTGTACATTCGCGAACGCTGGTAAAACGAAGTGTTCAAATATAGCTTATTTTACTCTAAAACGATGTGGCACGTCTAGTTAAGCACGCATACTTGCATTCCGCGCAGATAGGGAGATACTACTTTTTGAGTGTATATTCACGAACACTGGTAAAAGGAAAGGCTGAAATATAGCTTATTTAGCTCTAAAACAATGTGGCACGTCGAGCTAAGCACGAATACGCGCATTTGACGCAGATCTGTAGATATTAGATTTTTCAGTCTACATTCACGAACACAGGTAAAACGAGGTGCTCAAATATAGCTTGTTTACCTTTAGAACGATGTGTCACGGCGAGTTAAGCACGAATATGTGCGTTTCACGCAGATCGGGAGATATTACTTATTTGAGTGTACATTCACGAACACTGGTAAAACGAAGTGCTGAAATATAGCTTGTTTAGCTCTAAATCGATGTGCCAAGTCGAGTTAAGCACGAATACGTGCGTTTCACGCAGATCTCTAGATATTACTTTTTTGAGTACATTCAATAACACAGGTAACACGAGGTGCTCAAAATATAGCTTGTTTAGCTCTATAACGATGTGGCACGTCTAGTTAAGCACGAATACGTGCATTTCACCTAGATCTGTAGATATTACATTTTTGAGTGTACATTCACGAACAAAGGTAAAACTGAGTGTTCAAATCTAGCTTGTTTAGCTCTAAATCGATGTGCAAAGTCGAGTTAGGCACGAATACGTGCGTTCGTTTCACGCACATAGCGAGATATTACTTTTTCAGTGTACATTCGCGAACAAAAGTGCTCAAATATAGCTTGTTTCGCTCTGAAACGATGTGGCACGTCGAGTTAAGCACGAATACGCGCATTTCACACAGATCGAGAGATATTACTTTTTTGAGTGCACATTCACGAACACTGGTAAAACGAAGTGTTCAAATGTAGCTTGTCTTGCTCTAAAACGATGTGGCACGTCGAGTTAAAGCACGAATACGCGCATTTCACGCAGATATGTGGGTATTAGATTTTTGAGTGTACATTCACGAGCACAGGTCGAACTGAGTGCTAAAGTAGAGCTTGTTTAGCTCTAAATCGATGTGCCACGGCGAGTTAAGCACGAATACGTGCGTTTCACGCAGATCGAGAGGTATTCATTGTTTGAGTGTACATTCACAAACACTGGTAAAACGAAGTGTTCAAATCTAGGTTGTTTTGCACTAAAACGATGTGGCACGTAGAGTTAAGCACGAATACGTGGATTTCACGCAGATCGGGAGATATTACTTTTGGAGTGTACATTCACGAACACTGGTAAAACGAAATGCTGAAATATAGCTTGTCTTTCTCTAAAACGATGTGGCACGTCGAGTTAAGCATGAATACGCGCATTTGACGCAGATCTGTAGATATTACATTTTTGAGTGTACATTCACGAGCACAGGTCAAACTGAGTGCTCAAGTAGAGCTTGTTTAGCTCTAAATCGATGTGCCACGGCGAGTTAAGCACGAATACGTGCATTTGACGCAGAGCTGCAGATATTACATTTTTGAGTGTACATTCACGAACACAGGTCAAACTGAGTGCTCAAGTAGAGCTTGTTTAGCTCTAAATCGACGTGCCACGGCGAGTTAAGCACGAATACGAGCGTTCGTTTCACGCACATCGCGAGATATTACTTTTTCAGTGTACATCCGCGAACACTGGTAAATCGAAGTGTTCAAATGTAGCTTATTGTGCTGTAAAATGATGTGGCACGTCGGGTTAAAGGACGAATACGCGCATTTCACGCAGATATGTAGATATTAGATTTTTGAGTACACTCACGAGCACAGCTCAAACTGAGTGCTAAAGTAGAGCTTGTTTAGCTCTAAATCGATGTGGCACGGCGAGTTTAACACGAATACGTGCGTTTCACGCAGATCGAGAGGAATTACATATTTGAGTGTCCATTCAATAACACAGGTAACACGAGGTGCTCAAATATAACTTGTTTAGCTCTATAACTTTGTGTCACGGCGTGTTAAGCACGATACGTGCGTTTCACGCAGATCGGGAGATCTTACATTTTAGAGTGTACATTCACGAACACAGGTAAAACGAGGTGCTCAAATATAGCTTGTTTAGCTCTATAACGATGTGCCAAGTCGACTTAGGCACGCATACGTGCGTTCGTTTCACGCACATAGCGAGATATTACTTTTTCAGTGTACATTCGCGAACAAAAGTGCTCAAATACAGCTTGTCTCGCTCTAAAACGATGTGGCACGTCGAGTTAAGCACGAATACGGGCGTTCGTTTCACGCAGATAGGGAGATATTACTTTTTCAGTGTACATTCACTAACAAAAGTGCTCAAATATAGCTTGTTTCGCTCTAAATCGATGTGCCAAGTCGAGTTAGGCACGAATACGAGCGTTCGTTTCACGCACATAGCGAGATATTACTTTTTCAGTGTACATTCGCGAACACAGGTAAAACGAAGTGTTCAAATGTAGCTTATTTTGCTCTGAAACGATGTGGCACGCCGAGTTAAGCACGAATACGTGAATTTCACGCAGATCGGGAGATATTACATTTTTGAGTGTACATTCACGAGCACAGGTCAAACTGAGTGCTCAAGTAGAGCTTGTTTAGCTCTAAATCGATGTGCCACGGCGAGTTAAGCACGAATACGGGCGTTCGTTTCACGCAGATAGGGAGATATTACTTTTTCAGTGTACATTCACGAACTAAAGTGCTCAAATATAGCTTGTTTCGCTCTAAATCGATGTGCCAAGTCGAGTTAGGCACGAATGCGTGCGTTCGTTTCACGCACATGGCGAGATATTACTTTTTCAGTGTACATTCGCGAACACTGGTAAAACGAAGTGTTCAAATGTAGCTTATTTTACTCTAAAACGATGTGGCACGTCTAGTTAAGCACGCATACTTGCATTTCACGCACATAGCGAGATATTACTTTTTCAGTGTACATTCGCGAACACTGGTAAAACGAAGTGTTCAAATGTAGCTTATTGTACTCTAAAATGATGTGGCACGTCGGGTTAAAGCACGAATACGCGCATTTCACGCAGATATGTAGATAGATTTTTGAGTACATTCACGAGCACAGGTCAAACTGAGTGCTAAAGTAGAGCTTGTTTAGCTCTAAATCGATATGGCACGGTGAGTTAAGCACGAATACGTGCGTTTCACGCAGATCGGGAGGAATTACTTATTTGAGTGTACATTCTATAACACAGGTAACACGAGGTGCTCAAATATAGCTTGTTTAGCTCTATAACGATGTGTCACGGCGTGTTAAGCACGAATACGTGCGTTTCACGCAGATCGGGAGATATTACATTTTTGAGTGTACATTCACGAACACAGGTAAAACGAGGTGCTCAAATATTGCTTGTTGAGCTGTATAACGATGTGCCAAGTCGAGTTAGGCACGAATACGTGCGTTCGTTTCACGCACATATCTAGATATTACTTTTTCAGTGTACATTCACTAACAGAAGTGCTGAAATATAGCTTGTTTAGCTCTAAATCGATGTGCTGAGTCGAGTTAGGCACGAATACGTGCGTTCGTTTCCCGCACAAAGCGAGATATTACTTTTTCAGTGTACATTCGCGAACAAAAGTGCTCAAATATAGCTTGTTTCGCTCTAAAACGATGTGGCACGTCGAGTTAAGCACGAATACGCGCATTTCACACAGATCGAGAGATATTACTTTTTTGAGTGCACATTCACGAACACTGGTAAAACGAAGTATTCAAATATAGCTTATTTTGCTCTAAAACGATGTGTCACATCGAGTTAAGCACGAATACGTGAATTTCACGCAGATCGGGAGATATTACTTTTTGAGTGTACATTCACGAAGACTGGTAAAACGAAATGCTGAAATATAGCTTGTCTTTCTCTAAAACGATGTGGCACGTCGAGTTAAGCACGAATACGCGCATTTGACGCAGATCTGTAGATATTACATTTTTGAGTGTACATTCACGAGCACAGGTCAAACTGAGTGCTAAAGTAGAGCTTGTTTAGCTCTAAATCGATGTGCCACGGCGAGTTAAGCACGAATACGGGCGTTCGTTTCACGCCGATAGCGAGATATTACTTTTTCAGTGTACATTCGCGAACACTGGTTAAACGAAGTTTTCAAATGTAGCTTATTTTACTCTAAAACGATGTGGCACGTCTAGTTAAGCACGCATACTTGCATTTCACGCATATCGAGAGGAATTACTTATTTGAGTGTACATTTAATAACACAGGTAACACGAGGTGCTCAAATATAGCTTGTTTACCTCTATAACGATGTGCCAAGTCGAGTTAGGCACGAATACGTGCGTTCGTTTCACGCACATAGCGAGATATCACTTTTTCAGTGTATATTCGCGAACAAAAGTGCTCAAATATAGCTTGTTTCGCCCTAAAACGATGTGGCACGTCGAGTTAAGCACGAATACGGGCGTTCGTTTCACGCAGATAGGGAGATATTACTTTTTCAGTGTACATCCGCGAACACTGGTGAAACGAAGTGTTCAAATGCAGCTTGTTTTGCACTAAAACGATGTGGCACGTAGAGTTAAGCACGAATACGTGGATTTCACGCAGATCGGGAAATATTACTTATTTGAGTGTACATTAACGAACACTGCTAAAACGAAGTGCTGAAATATAGTTTGTTTAGCTCTCAATCGATGTGCCAAGTCGAGTTAGGCACGAATACGTGCGTTCGTTTCACGCACATAGCGAGATATTACTTTTTCAGTGTACATTCGCGAACACTGTTAAAACGAAGTGTTCAAATGCAGCTTATTGTGCTCTAAAATGATGTGGCACGTCGGGTTAAAGCACGAATACGCCCATTTCACGCAGATATGTAGATATTAGATTTTTGAGTACATTCACGAGCACAGGTCAAACTGAGTGCTAAAGTAGAGCTTGTTTAGATCTAAATCGATGTGGCATGGCGAGTTAAGCACGAATACGTGCGTTTCACGCAGATCGAGAGGAATTACTTATTTGAGTGTACATTCAATAACACAGGTAACACGAGGTGCACAAATATAACTTGTTTAGCTCTATAACTTTGTGTCACGGCGTGTTAAGCACGATACGTGCGTTTCACGCAGATCGGGAGATCTTACATTTTAGAGTGTACATTCACGAACACAGGTAAAACGAGGTGCTCAAATATAGCTTGTTTAGCTCTATAACGATGTGCCAAGTCGACTTAGGCACGCATACGTGCGTTCGTTTCACGCACATAGCGAGATATTACTTTTTCAGTGTACATTCGCGAACAAAAGTGCTCAAATACAGCTTGTCTCGCTCTAAAACGATGTGGCACGTCGAGTTAAGCACGAATACGGGCGTTCGTTTCACGCAGATAGGGAGATATTACTTTTTCAGTGTACATTCACTAACAAAAGTGCTCAAATATAGCTTGTTTCGCTCTAAATCGATGTGCCAAGTCGAGTTAGGCACGAATACGAGCGTTCGTTTCACGCACATAGCGAGATATTACTTTTTCAGTGTACATTCGCGAACACAGGTAAAACGAAGTGTTCAAATGTAGCTTATTTTGCTCTGAAACGATGTGGCACGCCGAGTTAAGCACGAATACGTGAATTTCACGCAGATCGGGAGATATTACATTTTTGAGTGTACATTCACGAGCACAGGTCAAACTGAGTGCTCAAGTAGAGCTTGTTTAGCTCTAAATCGATGTGCCACGGCGAGTTAAGCACGAATACGGGCGTTCGTTTCACGCAGATAGGGAGATATTACTTTTTCAGTGTACATTCACGAACTAAAGTGCTCAAATATAGCTTGTTTCGCTCTAAATCGATGTGCCAAGTCGAGTTAGGCACGAATGCGTGCGTTCGTTTCACGCACATGGCGAGATATTACTTTTTCAGTGTACATTCGCGAACACTGGTAAAACGAAGTGTTCAAATGTAGCTTATTTTACTCTAAAACGATGTGGCACGTCTAGTTAAGCACGCATACTTGCATTTCACGCACATAGCGAGATATTACTTTTTCAGTGTACATTCGCGAACACTGGTAAAACGAAGTGTTCAAATGTAGCTTATTGTACTCTAAAATGATGTGGCACGTCGGGTTAAAGCACGAATACGCGCATTTCACGCAGATATGTAGATAGATTTTTGAGTACATTCACGAGCACAGGTCAAACTGAGTGCTAAAGTAGAGCTTGTTTAGCTCTAAATCGATATGGCACGGTGAGTTAAGCACGAATACGTGCGTTTCACGCAGATCGGGAGGAATTACTTATTTGAGTGTACATTCAATAACACAGGTAACACGAGGTGCTCAAATATAGCTTGTTTAGCTCTATAACGATGTGTCACGGCGTGTTAAGCACGAATACGTGCGTTTCACGCAGATCGGGAGATATTACATTTTTGAGTGTACATTCACGAACACAGGTAAAACGAGGTGCTCAAATATTGCTTGTTTAGCTGTATAACGATGTGCCAAGTCGAGTTAGGCACGAATACGTGCGTTCGTTTCACGCACATAGCGAGATATTACTTTTTCAGTGTACATTCACTAACAGAAGTGCTGAAATATAGCTTGTTTAGCTCTAAATCGATGTGCTGAGTCGAGTTAGGCACGAATACGTGCGTTCGTTTCCCGCACAAAGCGAGATATTACTTTTTCAGTGTACATTCGCGAACAAAAGTGCTCAAATATAGCTTGTTTCGCTCTAAAACGATGTGGCACGTCGAGTTAAGCACGAATACGCGCATTTCACACAGATCGAGAGATATTACTTTTTTGAGTGCACATTCACGAACACTGGTAAAACGAAGTATTCAAATATAGCTTATTTTGCTCTAAAACGATGTGTCACATCGAGTTAAGCACGAATACGTGAATTTCACGCAGATCGGGAGATATTACTTTTTGAGTGTACATTCACGAAGACTGGTAAAACGAAATGCTGAAATATAGCTTGTCTTTCTCTAAAACGATGTGGCACGTCGAGTTAAGCACGAATACGCGCATTTGACGCAGATCTGTAGATATTACATTTTTGAGTGTACATTCACGAGCACAGGTCAAACTGAGTGCTAAAGTAGAGCTTGTTTAGCTCTAAATCGATGTGCCACGGCGAGTTAAGCACGAATACGGGCGTTCGTTTCACGCCGATAGCGAGATATTACTTTTTCAGTGTACATTCGCGAACACTGGTTAAACGAAGTTTTCAAATGTAGCTTATTTTACTCTAAAACGATGTGGCACGTCTAGTTAAGCACGCATACTTGCATTTCACGCATATCGAGAGGAATTACTTATTTGAGTGTACATTTAATAACACAGGTAACACGAGGTGCTCAAATATAGCTTGTTTACCTCTATAACGATGTGCCAAGTCGAGTTAGGCACGAATACGTGCGTTCGTTTCACGCACATAGCGAGATATCACTTTTTCAGTGTATATTCGCGAACAAAAGTGCTCAAATATAGCTTGTTTCGCCCTAAAACGATGTGGCACGTCGAGTTAAGCACGAATACGGGCGTTCGTTTCACGCAGATAGGGAGATATTACTTTTTCAGTGTACATCCGCGAACACTGGTGAAACGAAGTGTTCAAATGCAGCTTGTTTTGCACTAAAACGATGTGGCACGTAGAGTTAAGCACGAATACGTGGATTTCACGCAGATCGGGAAATATTACTTATTTGAGTGTACATTAACGAACACTGCTAAAACGAAGTGCTGAAATATAGTTTGTTTAGCTCTAAATCGATGTGCCAAGTCGAGTTAGGCACGAATACGTGCGTTCGTTTCACGCACATAGCGAGATATTACTTTTTCAGTGTACATTCGCGAACACTGTTAAAACGAAGTGTTCAAATGCAGCTTATTGTGCTCTAAAATGATGTGGCACGTCGGGTTAAAGCACGAATACGCCCATTTCACGCAGATATGTAGATATTAGATTTTTGAGTACATTCACGAGCACAGGTCAAACTGAGTGCTAAAGTAGAGCTTGTTTAGATCTAAATCGATGTGGCACGGCGAGTTAAGCACGAATACGTGCGTTTCACGCAGATCGAGAGGAATTACTTATTTGAGTGTACATTCAATAACACAGGTAACACGAGGTGCACAAATATAGCTTGTTTAGCTTTAAATCGATGTGCCAAGTCGAGTTAGGCACGAATACGAGCGTTCGTTTCACGCACATAGCGAGATATTACTTTTTCAGTGTACATTCGCGAACACTGGTAAAACGAAGTGTTCAAATGTAGCTTATTTTGCTCTAAAACGATGTGGCACGTGGAGTTAAGCACGAATACGTGAATTTCACGCAGATCGGGAGATATTACTTTTTGAGTGTACATTCACGAACACCGGTAAAACGAAATGCTGAAATATAGCTTGTCTTGCTCTAAAACGATGTGGCACGTCGAGTTAAAGCACGAATACGCGCATTTCACGCAGATATGTGGGTATTAGATTTTTGAGTGTACATTCACGAGCACAGGTCGAACTGAGTGTAAAGTAGAGCTTGTTTAGCTCTAAATCGATGTGCCACGGCGAGTTAAACACAAATACGTGCGTTTCACGCAGATCGAGAGGTATTGATTTTTTAAGTGTACATTCACCAACACTGGTAAAACGAAGTGTTCAAATCTAGCTTGTTTTGCACTAAAACGATGTGGCACGTAGAGTTAAGCACGAATACGTGTATTTCACGCAGATCGGGAGATATTACTTTTTTGAGTACATTCACGAACACTGGTAAAATGAAGTGCTGAAATATAGCTTGTTTAGCTCTAAATCGATGCGCCAAGTCGAGTTAGGCACGAATACGTGCGTTCGTTTCACGCACATAGCGAGATATTACATTTTCAGTGTACATTCACGAACAAAAGTGCTCAAATATAGTTTGTTTCGCTCTGAAACGATGTGGCACGTCGAGTTAAGCACGAATACGCGCATTTGACGCAGATCTGTAGATATTACATTTTCGAGTGTACATTCACGAGCACAGGTAAAACTGAGTGCTAAAGTAGAGCTCGTTTAGCTCTAAATCGATGTGCCACGGCGAGTTAAGCACGAATACGCGCATTTCACGCAGATCTGTAGATATTAGATTTTTGAGTCTACATTCACAAACACAGGTAAACGTAGCTTGTTTAGCTCCATAACGATGTGCGACGGCGAGTTAAGCACGAATACGTGCGTTTCACGCAGATCTCTAGATATTACATTTTTGAGTACATTCAATAAATCAGGTAACACGAGGTGCTCAAATATAGCTTGTTTAGCTCTATAACGATGTGTCACGGCATGTTAAGCACGAATACGTGCGTTCGTTTCACGCACATAGCGAGATATTACTTTTTCAGTGTACATTCGCGAACACTGGTAGAACGAAGTGTTCAAATGCAGCTTATTGTGCTCTAAAATTATGTGGCACGTCGGGTTAAAGCACGAATACGCGCATTTCACGCAGATATGTAAATATTAGATTTTTGAGTACATTCACGAGCACAGGGCAAACTGAGTGCTAAAGTAGAGCTTGTTTAGATCTAAATCGATGTGGCACGGCGAGTTAAGCACGAATACGTGCGTTTCACGCAGATCGAGAGGAATTACTTATTTGAGTGCACATTCAATAACACAGGTAACACGAGGTGCTCAAATATAGCTTGTTTAGCTCTATAACGATGTGTCACAGAATGTTATGCACGAATACGTGCTTTTCTCGCAGATCGGGAGATATTACTTTTTTGAGTGTACATTCACGAACACAGGTAAAACGAGGTGCTCAAATATAGCTTGTTAAGCTCTATAACGATGTGCCAAGTCGAGTTAGGCACGAATACGTGCGTTCGTTTCACGCACATAGCGAGATATTACTTTTTCAGTGTACATTCGCGAACAAAAGTGCTCAAATATAGCTTGTTTTGCTCTAAATCGATGTGGCACGTCGAGTTAAGCACGAATACGGGCGTTCGTTTCACGCAGATAGAGAGATATTACTTTCTCAGTGTGCATTCACTAACAAAAGTGCTCAAATATAGCTTGTTTCGCTCTAAATCGATGTGCCAAGTCGAGTTAGGCACGAATGCGTGCGTTCGTTTCACGCACATGGCGAGATATTACTTTTTCAGTGTACATTCGCGAACACTGGTAAAACGAAGTGTTCAAATGTAGCTTATTTTACTCTAAAACGATGTGGCACGTCTAGTTAAGCACGCATACTTGCATTTCACGCACATAGCGAGATATTACTTTTTCAGTGTACATTCGCGAACACTGGTAAAACGAAGTGTTCAAATGTAGCTTATTGTACTCTAAAATGATGTGGCACGTCGGGTTAAAGCACGAATACGCGCATTTCACGCAGATATGTAGATAGATTTTTGAGTACATTCACGAGCACAGGTCAAACTGAGTGCTAAAGTAGAGCTTGTTTAGCTCTAAATCGATATGGCACGGTGAGTTAAGCACGAATACGTGCGTTTCACGCAGATCGGGAGGAATTACTTATTTGAGTGTACATTCAATAACACAGGTAACACGAGGTGCTCAAATATAGCTTGTTTAGCTCTATAACGATGTGTCACGGCGTGTTAAGCACGAATACGTGCGTTTCACGCAGATCGGGAGATATTACATTTTTGAGTGTACATTCACGAACACAGGTAAAACGAGGTGCTCAAATATTGCTTGTTTAGCTGTATAACGATGTGCCAAGTCGAGTTAGGCACGAATACGTGCGTTCGTTTCACGCACATAGCGAGATATTACTTTTTCAGTGTACATTCACTAACAGAAGTGCTGAAATATAGCTTGTTTAGCTCTAAATCGATGTGCTGAGTCGAGTTAGGCACGAATACGTGCGTTCGTTTCCCGCACAAAGCGAGATATTACTTTTTCAGTGTACATTCGCGAACAAAAGTGCTCAAATATAGCTTGTTTCGCTCTAAAACGATGTGGCACGTCGAGTTAAGCACGAATACGCGCATTTCACACAGATCGAGAGATATTACTTTTTTGAGTGCACATTCACGAACACTGGTAAAACGAAGTATTCAAATATAGCTTATTTTGCTCTAAAACGATGTGTCACATCGAGTTAAGCACGAATACGTGAATTTCACGCAGATCGGGAGATATTACTTTTTGAGTGTACATTCACGAAGACTGGTAAAACGAAATGCTGAAATATAGCTTGTCTTTCTCTAAAACGATGTGGCACGTCGAGTTAAGCACGAATACGCGCATTTGACGCAGATCTGTAGATATTACATTTTTGAGTGTACATTCACGAGCACAGGTCAAACTGAGTGCTAAAGTAGAGCTTGTTTAGCTCTAAATCGATGTGCCACGGCGAGTTAAGCACGAATACGGGCGTTCGTTTCACGCCGATAGCGAGATATTACTTTTTCAGTGTACATTCGCGAACACTGGTTAAACGAAGTTTTCAAATGTAGCTTATTTTACTCTAAAACGATGTGGCACGTCTAGTTAAGCACGCATACTTGCATTTCACGCATATCGAGAGGAATTACTTATTTGAGTGTACATTTAATAACACAGGTAACACGAGGTGCTCAAATATAGCTTGTTTACCTCTATAACGATGTGCCAAGTCGAGTTAGGCACGAATACGTGCGTTCGTTTCACGCACATAGCGAGATATCACTTTTTCAGTGTATATTCGCGAACAAAAGTGCTCAAATATAGCTTGTTTCGCCCTAAAACGATGTGGCACGTCGAGTTAAGCACGAATACGGGCGTTCGTTTCACGCAGATAGGGAGATATTACTTTTTCAGTGTACATCCGCGAACACTGGTGAAACGAAGTGTTCAAATGCAGCTTGTTTTGCACTAAAACGATGTGGCACGTAGAGTTAAGCACGAATACGTGGATTTCACGCAGATCGGGAAATATTACTTATTTGAGTGTACATTAACGAACACTGCTAAAACGAAGTGCTGAAATATAGTTTGTTTAGCTCTAAATCGATGTGCCAAGTCGAGTTAGGCACGAATACGTGCGTTCGTTTCACGCACATAGCGAGATATTACTTTTTCAGTGTACATTCGCGAACACTGTTAAAACGAAGTGTTCAAATGCAGCTTATTGTGCTCTAAAATGATGTGGCACGTCGGGTTAAAGCACGAATACGCCCATTTCACGCAGATATGTAGATATTAGATTTTTGAGTACATTCACGAGCACAGGTCAAACTGAGTGCTAAAGTAGAGCTTGTTTAGATCTAAATCGATGTGGCACGGCGAGTTAAGCACGAATACGTGCGTTTCACGCAGATCGAGAGGAATTACTTATTTGAGTGTACATTCAATAACACAGGTAACACGAGGTGCACAAATATAGCTTGTTTAGCTTTAAATCGATGTGCCAAGTCGAGTTAGGCACGAATACGAGCGTTCGTTTCACGCACATAGCGAGATATTACTTTTTCAGTGTACATTCGCGAACACTGGTAAAACGAAGTGTTCAAATGTAGCTTATTTTGCTCTAAAACGATGTGGCACGTGGAGTTAAGCACGAATACGTGAATTTCACGCAGATCGGGAGATATTACTTTTTGAGTGTACATTCACGAACACCGGTAAAACGAAATGCTGAAATATAGCTTGTCTTGCTCTAAAACGATGTGGCACGTCGAGTTAAAGCACGAATACGCGCATTTCACGCAGATATGTGGGTATTAGATTTTTGAGTGTACATTCACGAGCACAGGTCGAACTGAGTGTAAAGTAGAGCTTGTTTAGCTCTAAATCGATGTGCCACGGCGAGTTAAACACAAATACGTGCGTTTCACGCAGATCGAGAGGTATTGATTTTTTAAGTGTACATTCACCAACACTGGTAAAACGAAGTGTTCAAATCTAGCTTGTTTTGCACTAAAACGATGTGGCACGTAGAGTTAAGCACGAATACGTGTATTTCACGCAGATCGGGAGATATTACTTTTTTGAGTACATTCACGAACACTGGTAAAATGAAGTGCTGAAATATAGCTTGTTTAGCTCTAAATCGATGCGCCAAGTCGAGTTAGGCACGAATACGTGCGTTCGTTTCACGCACATAGCGAGATATTACATTTTCAGTGTACATTCACGAACAAAAGTGCTCAAATATAGTTTGTTTCGCTCTGAAACGATGTGGCACGTCGAGTTAAGCACGAATACGCGCATTTGACGCAGATCTGTAGATATTACATTTTCGAGTGTACATTCACGAGCACAGGTAAAACTGAGTGCTAAAGTAGAGCTCGTTTAGCTCTAAATCGATGTGCCACGGCGAGTTAAGCACGAATACGCGCATTTCACGCAGATCTGTAGATATTAGATTTTTGAGTCTACATTCACAAACACAGGTAAACGTAGCTTGTTTAGCTCCATAACGATGTGCGACGGCGAGTTAAGCACGAATACGTGCGTTTCACGCAGATCTCTAGATATTACATTTTTGAGTACATTCAATAAATCAGGTAACACGAGGTGCTCAAATATAGCTTGTTTAGCTCTATAACGATGTGTCACGGCATGTTAAGCACGAATACGTGCGTTCGTTTCACGCACATAGCGAGATATTACTTTTTCAGTGTACATTCGCGAACACTGGTAGAACGAAGTGTTCAAATGCAGCTTATTGTGCTCTAAAATTATGTGGCACGTCGGGTTAAAGCACGAATACGCGCATTTCACGCAGATATGTAAATATTAGATTTTTGAGTACATTCACGAGCACAGGGCAAACTGAGTGCTAAAGTAGAGCTTGTTTAGATCTAAATCGATGTGGCACGGCGAGTTAAGCACGAATACGTGCGTTTCACGCAGATCGAGAGGAATTACTTATTTGAGTGCACATTCAATAACACAGGTAACACGAGGTGCTCAAATATAGCTTGTTTAGCTCTATAACGATGTGTCACAGAATGTTATGCACGAATACGTGCTTTTCTCGCAGATCGGGAGATATTACTTTTTTGAGTGTACATTCACGAACACAGGTAAAACGAGGTGCTCAAATATAGCTTGTTAAGCTCTATAACGATGTGCCAAGTCGAGTTAGGCACGAATACGTGCGTTCGTTTCACGCACATAGCGAGATATTACTTTTTCAGTGTACATTCGCGAACAAAAGTGCTCAAATATAGCTTGTTTTGCTCTAAATCGATGTGGCACGTCGAGTTAAGCACGAATACGGGCGTTCGTTTCACGCAGATAGAGAGATATTACTTTCTCAGTGTGCATTCACTAACAAAAGTGCTCAAATATAGCTTGTTTCGCTCTAAATCGATGTGCCAAGTCGAGTTGGGCACGAATACGAGCGTTCGTTTCACGCACATACGGAGATATTACTTTTTCAGTGTACATCCGCGAACACTGGTAAAACGAAGTGTTCAAATGCAGCTTGTTTAGCTCTAAATCGATGTGCCAAGTCGAGTTAGGCACGAATACGTGCGTTCGTTTCCCGCACATAGCGAGATAATACTTTTTCAGTGTACATTCGCGAACAAAAGTGCTTAAATATAGCTTGTTTCGCTCTAAAACGATGTGGCACGTCGAGTTAAGCACGAATACGCGCATTTCACACAGATCGAGAGATATTACTTATTTGAGTACATTCACGAACACTGCTAAAACGAAGTGCTGAAATATAGCTTTTTTAGCTCTAAATCGATGTGCCAAGTCGAGTTAGCCACGAATACGTGCGTTCGTTTCACGCACATAGCGAGATATTATTTTTTCAGTGTACATTCGCGAACAAAAGTGCTCAAATATAGCTTGTTTCGCTCTAAAACGATGTGCCTTGTCGAGTGAAGCACGAATACGTGAATTTCACGCAGATCGGGGGATATTACTTTTTGAGTGTACATTCACGAACACTGGTAAAACGAAATGCTGAAATATAGCTTGTCTTTCTCTAAAACGATGTGGCACGTCGAGTTACGCACGAATACGCGCATTTGACGCAGATCTGTAGATATTACATTTTTGAGTGTACATTCAATAACACAGGTAACACAAGGTGCACAAATATAGCTTGTTTAGCTCCAAATCGATGTGCCAAGTCGAGTTAGGCACGAATACGTGCGTTCGTTTCGCGCACATAGCGAGATATTACTTTTTCAGTGTATATTCGCGAACACTGGTAAAACGAAGTGTTCAAATGTAGCTTATTTTGCCCTAAAACGATGTGGCACGTCGAGTTAAGCACGAATACGTGAATTTCACGCAGATCGGGAGATATTACTTTTTGAGTGTACATTCACGAACACTGGTAATACGAAATGCTGTATTATAGCTTTGTCTTGCTCTAAAACGATGTGGCACGTCGAGTTAAAGCACGAATATGCGCATTTCACGCAGATATGTGGGTATTAGATTTTTGAGTGTACATTCACGAGCACTGGTCGAACTGAGTGCAAAGTAGAGCTTGTTTAGCTCTAAATCGATGTGCCACGGCGAGTTAAGCACAAATACGTGCGTTTCACGCAGATCGAGAGGTATTGATTTTTTGAGTGTGCATTCACCAACACTGGTAAAACGAAGTGTTCAAATCTAGCTTGTTTTGCACTAAAACGATGTGGCACGTAGAGTTAAGCACGAATACGTGGATTTCACGCAGATCGGGAGGTATTACTTTTTTGAGTACATTCACGAACACTGGTAAAACGAAGGGCTGAAATATAGCTTGTTTAGCTCTAAATCGATGTGCCAAGTCGAGTTAGGCACGAATACGTGCGTTCGTTTCACGCACATAGCGAGATATTACATTTTCAGTGTACATTCGCGAACAAAAGTGCTCAAATATAGTTTGTTTCGCTCTGAAACGATGTGGCACGTCGAGTTAAGCACGAATACGCGCATTTCACACAGATCGAGAGATATTACTTTTTTGAGTGCACATTCACGAACACTGGTAAAACGAAGTATTCAAATGCAGCTTATATTGCTCTAAAACGATGTGGCACATCGAGTTAAGCACGAATGCGTGAATTTCACGCAGATCGGGAGATATTACTTTTTGAGTGTACATTCACGAACACTGGTAAAACGAAATGCTGAAATATAGCTTGTCTTGCTCTAAAACGATGTGGGACGTCGAGTTAAGCACGAATACGCGCATTTGACGCAGATCTGTAGATATTACATTTTTGAGTGTACATTCACGAGCACAGGTAAAACTGAGTGCTAAAGTAGAGCTTGTTTAGCTCTAAATCGATGTGCCACGGCGAGTTAAGCACGAATACGCGCATTTCACGGAGATCTGTAGATATTAGATTTTTGAGTCTACATTCACGAACACAGGTAAACGTAGCTTGTTTAGCTCCATAACGATGTGCCACGGCGAGTTAAGCACGAATACGTGCGTTTCACGCAGATCTCTAGATATTACATTTTTGAGTACATTCACGAACAAAGCTAAAAATGAGTGTTCAAATCTAACTTGTTTAGCTCTAAATCGATGTGCCAAGTCGAGTTAGGCACGAATACGTGCGTTCGTTTCAGGCACATAGCGAGATATTACTTTTTCAGTGTACATTCGCGAACACTGGTAAAACGAAGTGTTCAAATGCAGCTTATTGTGCTCTAAAATGATGTGGCACGTCGGGTTAAAGCACGAATACGCGGATTTCACGCAGATATGTAGATATTAGATTTTTGAGTAGAACTTTTTGTCGGGTTAGTTGGTACATTGTCTTGAAAGAATGTCGTACTCCAAAAAAGGACGAAACAGGAAGGAAAAAAACACAGAACAGGAAAGAGGCGCAACTTCCAACTTTAATAACATGAAAGGAAACCAGGCGCTCTTCTATAGCCGCTGAGCTACATGAGGGTGCGTGAACTAAAAAACACATGCGGTGGTGGACGAGTGATAACAACACTACAACACAGCACAACAAGTCATAGGGAGGTCGCTATTACAAAAGGCATGTTGATAACTCATGCGAGCGTGAATGATAGCACAGGTTGAAGGATTATGAATAAGGATAAGAACTACCTCTAAGATATTAACAATCATGAAACCGATTGAAGGAAGCAGGCGGACTTTGCAAAGGGCATCTAAACGAAACCGTCCAAAAAAGCTAGTTCACTTCTGGTGAGGAGAACAGAAGGCGTGCTAACGCAGTTGTCTTTTCTTTGATCAATATAAAAAGCCTCAATGACTTCTCTTTCGATTTTTTCTTTTGCCCTGGCTAGAAACCTGGTCTCTTGAAATTTCGGAAAACAATCTTTACACCTGCTACAATGTAAAGCTAGATTGCTTCCCGTCTTGCTTTTTAGGGTCACATTGTGCTGTCGAGCACGCTCATTGAAGCACTGTCCCGTTTGCCCCACATATACTTTGCCACACGTCAAAGGGATCTCGTATACCACATTAGTGGTACATTTTGTGAACACTGTTTGATGTTTAACAGTGCAGGCCTTTTTGACCCGCTTTCCTGACACCATCGGACATATGCTTGCCAGTTTGCAGGGGGCTGAAAAAACCAGCCGCACTCCGTGCCTGGAAGCCACTTTTTTCAAATTGTGCGAAAACCCATGCAGGTAAGGTATGACCTGCACAGGTTTGTTTCCAAATTCCCGCTTGTAGTCCGGCTTCTTCATTTTTTGAAGGAGGCTTTCAGACACACTGGTGACCAGTTGCAATGGGTAACCTGCTGACATAACTCTTCTGATCTGATACTGGAAGCTTTCACTGATTTTGTGTGGACAAGATTTTTCTAGGGCCGACCTAATGCAAAGAGAAACTATTCCTCGTTTTACTAATTTAGAGTGGGCGCTATCGTAGGCTAACAGAGACTTCTTTGAGCGAGGTTGATACATCCAACAGACGTGGTTGTTGGTAAAGGAAATCTGTAAATCCAAGAACTGTATACAATCATGATCTGCCTTTTCATGCGTGAACTTCAGGGACGTTGACTTCGAGTTAAATGCGGTCAGTACGTTTTCGATATGCGAATCTGATTCACACTGGGCCGGCACATCAAGCAGAACAAGATAATCGTCAACGTATCTAAAAATGCATGAGACAGCTGTGCCGCAAAAACTGGATTCAAGTCGTCGACAGCACAATGTGACCCTAAAAAGCAAGACGGGAAGCAATCTAGCTTTACATTGTAGCAGGTGTAAAGATTGTTTTCCGAAATTTCAAGAGACCAGGTTTCTAGCCAGGGCAAAAGAAAAAATCGAAAGAGAAGTCATTGAGGCTTTTTATATTGATCAAAGAAAAGACAACTGCGTTAGCACGCCTTCTGTTCTCCTCACCAGAAGTGAACTAGCTTTTTTGGACGGTTTCGTTTAGATGCCCTTTGCAAAGTCCGCCTGCTTCCTTCAATCGGTTTCATGATTGTTAATATCTTAGAGGTAGTTCTTATCCTTATTCATAATCCTTCAACCTGTGCTATCATTCACGCTCGCATGAGTTATCAACATGCCTTTTGTAATAGCGACCTCCCTATGACTTGTTGTGCTGTGTTGTAGTGTTGTTATCACTCGTCCACCACCGCATGTGTTTTTTAGTTCACGCACCCTCATGTAGCTCAGCGGCTATAAAAGAGCGCCTGGTTTCCTTTCATGTTATTAAAGTTGGAAGTTGCGCCTCTTTCCTGTTCTGTGTTTTTTTTCCTTCCTGTTTCGTCCTTATTTGGCGTACGACATTCTTTCTAGATTTTTGAGTACATTCACGAGCACAGGTCAAACTGAGTGCTAAAGTAGAGCTTGTTTAGCTCTAAATCGATGTGGCACGGCGAGTTAAGCACGAATACGTGCGTTTCACGCAGATCGGGAGATATTACATTTTTGAGTGTACATTCACGAACACAGGTGAAACACAGGTGTTCTGTTTTTTTTTCCTTCCTGTTTCGTCCTTTTTTGGTGTACGACATTCTTTCTAGATTTTTGAGTACATTCACGAGCACAGGTCAAACTGAGTGCTAAAATAGAGCTTGTTTAGCTCTATAACGATGTGCCAAGTCGAGTTAGGCACGATTACGTGCGTTCGTTTCACGTACATAGCGAGATATTACTTTTTCAGTGTACATTCGCGAACAAAAGTGCTCAAATATAGCTTGTTTCGCCCTAAAACGATGTGGCACGTCGAGTTAAGCACGAATACGGGCGTTCGTTTCACACAGATAGGGAGATATTAGTTTTTCAGTGTACATTCACTAACAAAA
Organism: Amblyomma mixtum; assembly: GCF_055824585.1. Classification (NCBI taxonomy): domain Eukaryota; kingdom Metazoa; phylum Arthropoda; class Arachnida; order Ixodida; family Ixodidae; genus Amblyomma; species Amblyomma mixtum. The sequence goes on from NW_028317679.1 coordinate 26,447, forward strand.
GTGCTCAAATATAGCTTGTTTCGCTGTAAATTGATGTGCCAAGTCGAGTTAGGCACGAATACGAGCGTTCGTTTCACGCACATAGCGAGATATTACTTTTTCAGTGTACATCCGCGAACACTGGTAAAACGAAGTGTTCAAATGCAGCTTGTTTTGCACTAAAACGATGTGGCACGTAGAGTTAAGCACGAATACGTGGATTTCACGCAGATCGGGAGATATTACTTATTTGAGTGTACATTCACGAACACTGCTAAAACGAAGTGCTGAAATATAGCTTGTTTAGCTCTAAATCGATGTGCCAAGTCGAGTTAGGCACGAATACGTGCGTTCGTTTCCCGCACATAGCGAGATATTACTTTTTCAGTGTACATTCGCGAACAAATGTGCTTAAATATAGCTTGTTTCGCTCTAAAATGATGTGGCACGTCGAGTTAAGCACGAATACGCGCATTTCACACAGATCGAGAGATATTACTTATTTGTGTACATTCACGAACACTGCTAAAACGAAGTGCTGAAATATAGCTTTTTTAGCTCTAAATCGATGTGCCAAGTCGAGTTGGCCACGAATACCTGCGTTCGTTTCACGCACATAGCGAGATATTACTTTCTCAGTGTACATTCGCGAACAAAAGTGCTCAAATATAGCTTGTTTCGCTCTAAAACGATGTGGCTTGTCGAGTTAAGCACGAATACGTGAATTTCACGCAGATCGGGGGATATTACTTTTTGAGTGTACATTCACGAACACTGGTAAAACGAAATGCTGAAATATAGCTTGTCTTTCTCTAAAACGATGTGGCACGTCGAGTTAAGCACGAATACGCGCATTTGACGCAGATCTGTAGATATTACATTTTTGAGTGTACATTCAATAACACAGGTAACACAAGGTGCACAAATACAGCTTGTTTAGCTCTAAATCGATGTGCCAAGTCGAGTTAGGCACGAATACGTGCGTTCGTTTCGCGCACATAGCGAGATATTACTTTTTCAGTGTAGATTCGCGAACACTGGTAAAACGAAGTGTTCAAATGTAGCTTATTTTGCTCTAAAACGATGTGGCACGTCGAGTTAAGCACGAATACGTGAATTTCACGCAGATCGGGAGATATTACTTTTGAGTGTACATTCACGAACACTGGTAAAACGAAATGCTGAAATATAGCTTTGTCTTGCTCTAAAACGATGTGGCACGTCGAGTTAAAGCACGAATACGCGCATTTCACGCAGATATGTGGATATTAGATTTTTGAGTGTACATTCACGAGCACAGGTCGAACTGAGTGTAAAGTAGTGCTTGTTTAGCTCTAAATCGATGTGCCACGGCGAGTTAAGCACAAATACGTGCGTTTCACGCAGATCGAGAGGTATTGATTTTTTGAGTGTGCATTCACCAACACTGGTAAAACGAAGTGTTCAAATCTAGCTTGTTTTGCACTAAAACGATGTGGCACGTAGAGTTAAGCACGAATACGTGGATTTCACGCAGATCGGGAGATATTACTTTTTTGAGTACATTCACGAACACTGGTAAAACGAAGTGCTGAAATATAGCTTGTTTAGCTCTAAATCGATGTGCCAAGTCGAGTTAGGCACGAATACGTGCGTTCGTTTCACGCACATAGCGAGATATTACATTTTCAGTGTACATTCACTAACAGAAGTGCTGAAATATAGCTTGTCTAGCTCTAAATCGATGTGCCAAGTCGAGTTAGGCACGAATACGTGCGTTCGTTTCCGCACATAGCGAGATATTACTTTTTTAGTGTACATTCGCGAACAAAAGTGCTCAAATATAGCTTGTTTCGCTCTAAAACGATGTGGCTTGTCGAGTTAAGCACGAATACGTGAATTTCACGCAGATCGGGGGAAATTATTTTTTGAGTGTACATTCACGAACACTAGTAAAACGAAATGCTGAAATATAGCTTGTCTTTCTCTAAAACGATGTGGCACGTCGAGTTAAGCACGAATACGCGCATTTGACGCAGATCTGTAGATATTACATTTTTGAGTGTACATTCAATAACACAGGTAACACAAGGTGCACAAATATAGCTTGTTTAGCTCTAAAACGATGTGGCACGTCGAGTTAAGCACGAATACGTGAATTTCACGCAGATCGGGAGATATTACTTTTTGAGTGTACATTCACGAACACTGGTAAAACGAAATGCTGAAATATAGCTTGTCTTTCTCTAAAACGATGTGGCACGTCGAGTTAAGCACGAATACGCGAATTTGACGCAGATCTGTAGATATTACATTTTTGAGTGTACATTCACGAGCACAGGTAAAACTGAGTGCTGAAGTATAGCTTGTTTAGCTCTAAATCGATGTGTGCCACGGCGAGTTAAGCACGAATACGTGCGTTTCACGCAGATCGAGAGGTATTGATTTTTTGAGTGTACATTCACCAACACTGGTAAACGAAGTGTTCAAATCTAGCTTGTTTTGCACTAAAACGATGTGGCACGTAGAGTTAAGCACGAATACGTGGATTTCACGCAGATCGGGAGATATTACTTTTTTGAGTACATTCACGAACACTGGTAAAACGAAGGGCTGAAATATAGCTTGTTTAGCTCTAAATCGATGTGCCAAGTCGAGTTAGGCACGAATACGTGCGTTCGTTTCACGCACATAGCGAGATATTACATTTTCAGTGTACATTCGCGAACAAAAGTGCTCAAATATAGTTTGTTTCGCTCTGAAACGATGTGGCACGTCGAGTTAAGCACGAATACGCGCATTTCACACAGATCGAGAGATATTACTTTTTTGAGTGCACATTCACGAACACTGGTAAAACGAAGTATTCAAATGTAGCTTATTTTTTCTCTAAAACGATGTGGCACATCGGGTTAAGCACGAATGCGTGAATTTCACGCAGATCGGGAGATATTACTTTTTGAGTGTACATTCACGAACACTGGTAAAACGAAATGCTGAAATATAGCTTGTCTTGCTCGAAAACGATGTGGGACGTCGAGTTAAGCACGAATACGCGCATTTGACGCAGATCTGTAGATATTACATTTTTGAGCTTACATTCACGAGCACAGGTAAAACTGAGTACTAAAGTAGAGCTTGTTTAGCTCTAAATCGATGTGCCACGGCGAGTTAAGCACGAATACGCGCATTTCACGCAGATCTGTAGATATTAGATTTTTGAGTCTACATTCACGAACACAGGTAACGTAGCTTGTTTAGCTCAATAACGATGTGCCACGGCGAGTTAAGCACGAATACGTGCATTTCATGCAGATCTCTAGCTATTACATTTTTGAGTACATTCAATATATCAGGTAACACGAGGTGCTCAAATATAGCTTGCTTAGCTCTATAACGATGTGTCACGGCGTGTTAAGCACGAATACGTGCGTTTCACGCAGATCTGTAGATATTACAATTTTGAGTACATTCACGAACAAAGGTAAAACTGAGTGCTCAAATCTAACTTGTTTAGCTCTAAATCGATGTGCCAAGTCGAGTTAGGCACGAATTCGTGCGTTCGTTTCAGGCACATAGCGAGATATTACTTTTTCAGTGTACATTCGCGAACACTGGTAAAACGAAGTGTTCAAATGCAGCTTATTGTGCTCTAAAATGATGTGGCACGTCGGGTTAAAGCACGAATACGCGCATTTCACGCAGATATGTAGATATTAGATTTTTGAGTACATTCACGAGCACAGGTCAAACTGAGTGCTAAAGTAGAGCTTGTTTAGCTCTGAATCGATGTGGCACGGCGAGTTAAGCACGAATACGTGCGTTTCACGCAGATCGGGAGATATTACATTTTTGAGTGTACATTCACGAACACAGGTAAAACGAGGTGCTAAAATATAGCTTGTTTAGCTCTATAACGATGTGCCAAGTCGAGTTAGGCGCGATTACGTGTGTTCGTTTCACGCACATAGCGAGATATTACTTTTTCAGTGTACATTCGCGAACAAAAGTGCTCAAATATAGCTTGTTTCGCTCTAAAACGATGTGGCACGTCGAGTTAAGCACGAATACGTGCGTTCGTTTCACGCACATGGCGAGATATTACTTTTTCAGTGTACATTCGCGAACAAAAGTGCTCAAATATAGCTTGTTTCGCCCTAAAACGATGTGGCACGTCGAGTTAAGCACTAATACGGGCGTTCGTTTAACGCACATAGCGAGATATTACTTTTTTAGTGTACATTCGCGAACAAAAGTGCTCAAATATAGCTTGTTTCGCTCTAAAAGGATGTGGCTTGTCGAGTTAAGCACGAATACGTGAATTTCACGCAGATCGGGGGATATTACTTTTTGAGTGTACATTCACGAACACTAGTAAAACGAAATGCTGAAATATAGCTTGTCTTTCTCTAAAACGATATGGCACGTCGAGTTAAGCACGAATACGCGCATTTGACGCAGATCTGTAGATATTACATTTTTGAGTGCACATTCAATAACACAAGTAACACAAGGTGCACAAATATAGCTTGTTTAGCTCTAAAACGATGTGGCACGTCGAGTTAAGCACGAATACGTGAATTTCACGCAGATCGGGTGATATTACTTTTTGAGTGTACATTCACGAACACTGGTAAAACGAAGTGTTCAAATGTAGCTTATTTGCTCTAAAACGATGTGGCACGTCGAGTTAAAACACGAATACGCGCATTTCACGCAGATATGTGGGTATTAGATTTTTGAGTGTACATTCATGAGCACAAGTCGAACTGAGTGCTAATGTAGAGCTTGTTTATCTCTAAAACGATGTGGCACGTAGAGTTAAGCACGAATACGTGGATTTCACGCAGATCGGGAGATATTACTTTTTTGAGTACATTCACGAACACTGGTAAAACGAAGTGCTGAAATATAGCTTGTTTAGCTCTAAATCGATGTGCCAAGTCGAGTTAGGCACGAATACGTGCGTTCGTTTCACGCACATAGCGAGATATTACTTTTTCAGTGTACATTCGCGAACAAAAGCGCTCAAATATAGCTTGTTCCGCTCTGAAACGATGTGGGACGTCGAGTTAAGCACGAATACGCGCATTTGACGCAGATCTGTAGATATTACATTTTTGAGTGTACATTCACGAGCACAGGTAAAACTGAGTGCTAAAGTAGAGCTTGTTTAGCTCTAAATCGATGTGCCACGGCGAGTTAAGCACGAATACGCGCATTTCACGCAGATCTGTAGATATTAGATTTTTGAGTACATTCAACAAATCAGGTAACACGAGGTGCTCAAATATAGCTTGTTTAGCTCTATAACGATGTGTCACGGCGTGTTAAGCACGAATACGTGCGTATCATGCAGATCTGTAGATATTACATTTTTGAGTACATTCACAAACAAAGGTAAAACTGAGTGTTCAAATCTAATTTGTTTAGCTCTAAATCGATGTGCCAAGTCGAGTTAGGCACGAATATGAGCGTTCGTTTCACGCACATAGCGAGATATTACTTTTTCAGTGTACATTCACTAACAAAAGTGCTCAAATATAGCTTTTTTCGCTCTAAATCGATGTGGCACGTCGAGTTAAGCACGAATACGCGCATTTCACACAGATCGAGAGATATTACTTATTTGAGTACATTCACGAACACTGCTAAAACGAAGTGCTGAAATATAGCTTGTTTAGCTCTAAATCGATGTGCCAAGTCGAGTTGGCCACGAATACGTGCGTTCGTTTCACGCACATAGCGAGATATTACTTTTTCAGTGTACATTCGCGAACAAAAGTGCTCAAATATAGCTTGTTTCGCTCTAAAACGATGTGGCTCGTCGAGTTAAGCACGAA
>NW_028317680.1:0-32212 GCF_055824585.1 Amblyomma mixtum
CGAAGCGTCGGCGATTAAGTTGCGTGCACCGCGCTGCTGGAAGGTATGCATTCCTTTGGGGAGGAAGCAGCTCCCGGCTTGCGTACACTTTGATTTCCCCTTAAATGGCGTTTTGAGTCTCAGGCGCTTTAATTTCGGGTCGCACGTACGGCGACTGAAGCGTTTGGATAAATTTTTCAGTCTTGTTTGCTGCACGTAATTGAGGAAATTGCGAGTGCGCCCTGCTCAGTCTGGTTTAGTTGTGGCTTTTCATTCCGTTTGGCTTGCTTTTTGTTGCCCTACTGGCTGGCGCCGTTTTGCTAGTGCGGGAGTTTGGAGGGGCATTGCATTATTCAAGAAAGAGAACAGAAGATAGGGACGAGATGTTAGTAGGGACGGGGCGCACTACTATCCAAAGAATGTTTTTGTTGTAACTATGCGTAGCTGCCGCTATTCGTTAGCCTAATCACAAATGATCAGACTTGATCCAGTCGTTGAAACTTAACTCGTTGAATTTATTTTACGCGTTAAATACAAGAATCAAATGCAAGCAACTACACATCTCTCGGAACGCCCGAGCAGTCAGCGAAGCTAGCTGCTCGTCGTTCGGCGTCCGGAGTACAACAAAAGTTTTGGTGCCGAAACCCGTTCACTTCGAGTTGTAGCCAGTGGCAAGAAACTATGTGTTGTTAACAGTGTTGGGCGGCGTCGCGCAGTGCCATTCTCCGGGGTTCTGGAAGAAAAGAAAAATGCAAGGGACGAACGAAATAAAATGTTTTTCCTCATTACACTGCCCGGTGACCTAAATAAAATCCATGGATGGGCTTCTGTTCGCTTATAAAGCGACCGCAGGAAATGCACCTCAATCACGGAGGGGTGGGGGTGCCTTCAATGCGTGCTCTACTGTTTTTGCTAACTTTGGCCACCTGTTACTGGAAGAATACTGCCTGGAGATGCATGGGAAATGTTAGGCATGATGCACGCTTTCCACGCAGTGTTCGCGGCTCTTTCCTTCCGTGCAATCGTACGTCATGGTATGTGTCTCGCTATGGTTTGCCAACTTTGCGCAGGGCAAACTGTTTTCTCAATTCCGCACCTTTTTATCTGCAGAAGAGAGTGCAAACATTTAATGGATTTAAACTACAGGAAATTCGGAGGTGCATGAGCTGCGGATGTGGGAACACTGGAAACTCTGGAAACTTGAGGGAAGTAAATAACCGCATCCATCAGAAGTGGGTTCTCGTTCTGCTCGCTTTTTTTGTGTGTGTTTTGTGGATGCATTGAATCATCTTCAGTAAGTAACTTGTAAGTAACGCGGGTTAGTCGGCGAGTGTTCCTTGGCTGGTAGACACACACACGCAATGTGTACAGAGACAGCCCTATGCGCGCGCTGCTCTCCAGGCGATTTTTTCGTGCTCAATAACGATAACTGGGAACTCGTTTTGGCTGGTGCAGCTTGAAATTTGAAGCGAACTGATCTGTCGACTGCACAGTGCACCCATCGAACCTCCTTGGAAGCGACGACGCACTCTGAGGTGGCATTCATGCCCTAAGGGGTGGGTTTGTCAATATGTCTAAATCTGCCGTCTCTCTTGTTGCGCTTCCTTTGAGTTGCATGTATTATTGCGTTCTGCGCCCAAGCGCTTCTCTCTTCAACCCTTACAGCTTTGCCGAGGTGCGTCGATCTACCTGCTGTGTACCCTGTGGGCTGCTTTGCGCTGTTCAGGTGTCTGGCTGCGAGTTGCGCCGCTGTCCCGTCGAACAAGTTGGTTGACGACACAGTTCAGTTCGCATTAAGCTCAACAAAGGTGGTGCAGCAAGAAGTGTGCCATGGCAGCATCATTAGTGCTGCGAGCTGCGCCGGTCATTGGAATAATTTGTCGTAAAGGCTTGCTTGCAACGGAACGGAACGGGACGTAGTCGTGATGCCGCTTTCCAGGAAGAAATGCCGACCTCGTATCGTATCACCGGGAAGAGTGGCGCGATATTCAACAGCTTGTGATGGATTCATGAGGTACGCTTGGTGTCGCACAGGCATTTTCTCATTGGGGGGAGAGCTTATGAATGCTTTACATCTAGGCAGAGAAAACAGACCGTTTTATTCCGTGCTGACACGATGTTGCCAACATGGTACTAATAACTCAATAACAACGGAACGCAAACGAGAAGCCCTACTGACTGCACAGCGAGCAGCCGTCTACGAATCAACCTCTTGGTAGGAGACCTTGACTCTCCCTTCCTTTTTTTTTGTTTTTGTTTTTGCAGTTCACAAAATCAGCTGATCATGTGTCTGGCAGTACATGTTCCGTGCATCCAAGCGGTCATTGCGCCGCTGTTTCTGGCTAGCGCGCTATTCAGTTATTTCGCCCCTCATTTGGTGTGCGCAAAGTGCAGACGTATTTCTACAAGCTGTCGTTGCGTTCCTTCAACACCGCGCCCCCGGCAAGCGGGGAGGCTCGTTGCAGTGCGCCAACGCCACACGGAACCAGCCGCAACCGCGTCGGCACCGTGCTGCTGTGGTGTCAAAGTGGACGCTGCCGCGGACGCCCGCCTCCTTCCAGAGGCTTGCTTTTGCTTTTGCGGCAAACCTAAAGGACAGGCGCAGCGTAATCTTGTGCTAGACCCCGGTTCCACACCCACTTGCGTCACGTTTGCCACGCGCGAAACCGACGCGCGCTCGAAACCGGGCGGTTTCCAGCATTCTGGGTGCCGCTGAGCGGAGGGTAGCCATCGGTCCGTCAGGCGACCAATCAGGTGGGAGAGAGGGGGGGGGGGGGCGCTGCGGAGCAGCACCGCCGCGCGGCGCAGTCGATCTCCGTCCGTCTCCGGAGGCAGTCTCCCGTTTCCAGCGTCCGCGCTCGTCACCATGGCCCGTACCAAGCAAACCGCGCGCAAGAGCACTGGCGGCAAGGCCCCCCGTAAGCAGCTGGCCACAAAGGCTGCTCGCAAGAGTGCGCCAGCTACCGGGGGAGTGAAGAAGCCTCACCGTTACAGGCCTGGCACCGTGGCACTTCGTGAAATTCGCCGATACCAAAAATCGACCGAACTTCTCATCCGCAAGCTGCCCTTCCAGCGCCTGGTGAGAGAAATCGCTCAGGACTTCAAGACCGACCTGCGCTTCCAGAGCTCGGCCGTCATGGCACTTCAGGAGGCCAGCGAGGCATACCTTGTCGGTCTCTTCGAGGACACCAACCTGTGCGCGATCCACGCCAAGCGCGTCACCATCATGCCGAAGGACATCCAGCTGGCGAGGCGCATCCGTGGCGAGCGCGCCTAAAAGCGTATTCGAGGCGCCGCCACAGCAGCAGCAGCAGCAACGCTCCACAACGGTCCTTCTCAGGACCACCCAAACGTTTGCGTTGGCCACGGGCGCACGGTCGAGACGAACACGAGCTCAGGACCCCGGTACCTCTCTCTCTTTTTTTTACTCTGACTGTCTGTTCCTGCGAAATGGGTGAGTGTGTTGAAAGTGATTCCGCACTGCCCTTGTACTGAACTCGCCTGCACTTTTACACCCCGGCGGCTTCCCGCAGGTTAGTTATTTTTTATTTTTTTTTTGTGCCGATAACAACTCGCGCGCACCGAATGGGATGCAGTCGAAAAACAAGAAGAAGAAGAAAAATAAGAACTGCTGTCCGCACAAGTAAATGCAGCAGCTCCTTGAAACTACACAGCAGAAAAACAAAAACTGAGCGAATTGGTGCATATTGAAGAATTAAAAAAAAAAAAACAAAACGGCGCAGCGACGACGGACAAGCGCTTGTCCATCTTTATTCTGTCTTGTGCCTCGTCGCTGGGCTGTTTATTACTTTTCCTTTAAACGATCCCTTGCGACATGCCAATCATGCCGTTTGGTGATATTCCCAAGCCCAGCCCACTGGAAGGAAACCACGAGACGCGCTTTTCTCGTGTAGTCCATTAATAACATTGCTCTCGGTGCGCTGTACTGGCCTGTAGCGGGCTGAAAAAAAAAAGAAAAAAAAAAGAAAGGACAGCGAACCTGTGTGCGCGGCCGCATGTGGTCGAGTAGTGTCAGTGACGCCCAACGGGCAGTAAACGAAAGCAGCATGAGAGGGACGCAGTGGTCCAGAGCAAAGGGATCGCAGAGCGAGGCCCCGCCGTGGCAGGCACTTGGTTGGTCCTGATAAGGACCGTTAGGTGCGAGCTATCGCTGCGGCGGGCGCGCCTCCATAGACGTGCAGAGGACCGCTCACGCCTTCTTCTCGGTCTTCTTGGGGAGCAGCACGGCCTGGATGTTGGGCAGGACGCCACCCTGGGCAATGGTCACTCCCGAGAGCAGCTTGTTGAGCTCCTCGTCGTTTCGGATGGCCAGTTGCAGGTGGCGAGGAATGATTCTCGTCTTCTTGTTATCGCGAGCAGCATTACCCGCCAACTCGAGCACCTCGGCAGCCAGGTATTCCAGGACGGCGGCCAGGTAGACCGGGGCGCCGGCTCCGACGCGCTCCGCGTAGTTGCCCTTGCGCAGGAGACGGTGGATTCGGCCAACGGGGAACTGGAGTCCCGCGCGGCTGGAGCGGGTCTTGCTCTTGCCCTTGGCTTTGCCTCCTTTGCCGCGGCCGGACATGGTGACTGTTGTTGTAGTACGCTCGAGAAGCAGGAGAATCAGCGACGACCACTGCGTGCGAGCACGTTGGATAGAAACGAAACGAATACCGCGCTCTCTCCCCGCGCCGCGAGCCCGACGCGGATTGGGGCGGAGCTATCGCTGCGTCGACCAATCGCGCGGCGGCCTGGCTCGGGTCGCTTGAACACCACCGTGCCAGTATAAAAGCGCCGCGCGCCCCTTGGCGCGCGTTCTTTCGACACCGTCCGTGTTGCCGAGCGTCGACGTCGCTGTCAACATGCCGCCTCAGCCCTCTGGGAAGGCCGTGAAGAAGGCCGGAAAGGCTCAGAAGAATGTGCGCGCTACGGACAAGAAGAAGAAGAAGCGCCGCAGGAAGGAGAGCTTCTCCATCTACATTTATAAGGTGCTGAAGCAGGTGCATCCAGACACTGGAGTTTCCAGCAAGGCCATGTCCATCATGAACAGCTTCGTGAACGACATCTTCGAGCGCATCGCGGCCGAGTCTTCCCGCCTGGCCCACTACAACAAGCGCTCGACCATCACCAGCCGGGAGATCCAGACCGCGGTGCGTCTTCTGCTGCCTGGCGAACTGGCCAAGCACGCCGTGTCTGAAGGCACCAAGGCTGTCACCAAGTACACCAGCTCCAAGTAGGGTGGCACATTGCGCCTGCTGCCGGCCCTCACCTCAACGGCTCTTATCAGAGCCAACCAAAGTGTTTGCATTGGCGAGCCTGCCTGCAGGCAGCGATGCACCGGTCCTGTTTTTCCTCTCTATGAGCGTGATGTGTGTATAATATTTATTTATTTATTTCTTATTCCCCTCGCGTGGCAGCCTGAAGTGGTTTTAAATACCAAGGCATCTCTCGTTTTGACTGCTGTGCACGTGAATAGGTTCCCTCTATAGGGCCCCACCAGCTGTTTGTTGTGCGGCAGTCGCGTATTCTTTCAGCGCTGCGGTGTGGCCGTCTTGTTACTGCGTTTTATTTCTTGCTTGAGTTCAGCTCTGTTTCCCATAACGCGTGGGCTTAAAGTGGCCTACAGTACACTTTAGCTGCAGGGGGGAAAGAAAAAAAAAAGAAAGGAAGAAAGCCTTAGAAATGCTATTCGGTTCAGACGCGTTCACAACACACTACTGAGTCCTGAAATGTATGCACAGTGCAATGGGTTGACTGAACTTGCGCAAAACCCCTTGCGGACGTTGGGGAGTCGACCGCGAGTGATTTTTTCGGCAACGTCTGTTGCATAGGGATCCTGAAATAGGTGACAAAAATAAAATTTGTAACGAAGCCCAGCAGTAAACTGTGAGGTGGCCCAAGGTGCTAAATTCCTTGTCGGCTTCAGCGCCATGCAAACCTCCAGCAGGTGGTGAATGTTTGTTGTGTTTAAAGGCAGAAAGAAAAAAAAAAAAAGCCAGCCGCGGCGTTTGAGTTTAATGGGACGGAGGTAGAAAGTGTAGCGATAAGCGTATTAACAGCCCTGTGCGGGGCGCGCAACTTCCTCTACTTCTCTGCGGGCATCATAGCTATAGGAAATGAGCGCAGACAGAAACGAAGCTCCGCGCTCGACCACACTGCAACGTGTGGACGCGCGAGGAAGACAAGTTGCATGCGCTTAATGTTCCTGCAAGCGGCACGACAGAAGTTCGGGTGCCTTTCTTTTCGCCCTACAGTTTGCGCTCGTGCCGAATTGTGTATTGAATAATATCTGTGTGGCAGATACACAATTTTTTTTTTCGTTCTTCTGTTGTTGGGCGCGCACGACAGGCGTGCAAATATTTACTATGTGCTCGCGGTTGCACGGGTGTCATGCGTCCCTTACGTTTCGCTAATAGTAACAAAGTCGTGTGCAGTGCACTCGCTCATGGGCTCCATAAAACGTTCGGGCTACGCATGGGAAGGAGCAGTTATTTGCCACCTTTTTACGTTGCTAGTGCATGCAGAGACCTGAGCTCAGTCAGGTAGGTGTGTGTGTGTGTGTGCATATTTCGCTGCCTGTGGTGGCTTTTTTTTTTAATTCCGCGAGAAGATAAGCCAAAATGAAAGCTTCGAGAGATTACAGCCAAGAAGGAGAAGCAGGAGCCGAGTAGCGCTCGTCGGTACCACAGCCGGGGAATGGTCGGAAAACGGAAAGGGGCGCTCGAACTGCTCGTAGTCGGTGCAGCGAACTGAAATTAGCCAGAGAAATGGTCCGAAACGTGTTCTACACGTATGCCGAATTTGGAAATCCTGCATGCATTACTTTCCGAGATACAAGCGTTTGAATTTTGCCCGCCGGGCAAACTGGTCGCTTTTCAGCATCCTAGCGACCGGTAGAGGAGGGGAGTACACAGCGAAGCGCCGTCGCGCGCGCTCCCATGGTGGCCTCTTGAATCCTGGCGCGCAAGCGAACGGAAGAGTTAACTCGCGAAAAAGAGATGAGGAAGGGCGGCACGCGATTCGACTGCCATTAATGTGTTTTAATGAGGCGCGCGATTTCGCAGTTTGAACTTGTAATGTGACAGGCTCGGGCTGTGTTCGTCGTTGCAGCGCACTCTGCGGTGCGTCTGGTTGTCCAAAGGGCTGGAAACACCGTGCTGCGAGATGAAAGAAACAAAAGCAGCGAGCGCCTGTTTGTTTCCAACGCGCGCACACGCAGCAAAAAAAAGGAAATACGAAAACAAAGCAGGATTCTCCAACATTCATTTTCCATCCTCTTGACCGAGCTGCAAATGCAGATCGGATTACTACCAGCGTTATACAGCCACAGTGGTCATCGCGTTACTGCACTCCTGTGGCCCCTCTAAGGCGCGCGGTTCTTTTTTTTTTTAGTTTGTTGTTGTTGTTGCGTCAGCATCGCACATGAGGCCGAATGTTTCTTTTTTTTTTCTTGTGCTCAGTCGCTCTGCCCGCGAGGAGTTTGCCCATGGTCGTAGTTGCGCGAGAGTCCTGCGAAAGGGCTCAGTGATGCTAGCGAGGCGCCGCTCGCGAAGACGGACCCTGATTGGTCGAGGCGCCAGCCAATGGCGGTCGTCGCTGCGCTCCGCGACCGAACGCCCCGCGGCTCGCTGCCTGCATTCTCTGTTTTGCATCGGAGCCGAGCGGTCGCGCTTTTCTGCATCGTGATGTCTGGTCGTGGCAAAGGCGGCAAGGGGCTCGGAAAAGGAGGCGCGAAGCGTCATCGCAAGGTGTTGCGGGACAACATCCAGGGCATCACCAAGCCTGCCATCCGTCGTCTGGCGCGCCGAGGCGGTGTCAAGCGCATCTCGGGCCTGATCTACGAGGAGACCCGCGGCGTTTTGAAAGTGTTCCTCGAGAACGTGATCCGGGACGCCGTCACGTACACGGAGCACGCAAAACGCAAGACTGTCACCGCGATGGATGTCGTCTACGCGCTCAAGCGTCAGGGCCGCACCTTGTACGGCTTCGGGGGCTAGGCCGGCCACGCTGGTAGTCGCCGCGTCAGGAAGAAGGGACCCTGTGCGGCGTGCACCCTCTACTCCAGCTCCGTGTCGTCGTCAAACAGCCCTTTTTAGGGCTACCCAAATGCTGGATTGGCAGCTGTTGGTTGCGAACCAGAGCTCCGGTTCTCGTTTGTTCCTCTCTCTCTGTCTCTATGGGTTTTTTTTTTTCTTTGCCTACTTGTTGTCGCCTGCGGAAGCGAGCGGATTATGCCACAACAGCAAGCTGCAGCGGTCTCAGGTGAGCAGTTGATTGCGCCGTGCCTCACTGTCTGCAGCCATAGTAGTAGCCATCTGAGGGAGCATCGTTTTTGGCAGGGCGGCCGCCGTGTGTGGCTTTCGCACGTGTGTGTGCGCGACATTTTTCGCTTCAGCTTCGCGGCCATAAGTTTACAACCTACCTTTCGCCATGAATCAATCGTGTGTGCGTGCTGCGAACGGGTCTGGTGAAAAGAGGCATTATGCTTTCTTTCGAAACGAACCCCTGTACACATTTCCTTGTTTATGTGCGCGCGGCCTCTCATAATCGCAGGCGAAGCGATTTATTTACATTCGTCGGCGGTTCGTTTCGCAGCCACAGACAGGCAGGTAAACACGCCTGGCGAATGCAAACAACGTCTTGTGCATGAAATTCAGCTACCAAACACCTGGGGAGCATAACTGCGATGATGCGGACAAAATAGCGGCATAGCTAGCTGCACGGCTTCTTGTAAACAATTACATCACGCGGTGAGGGAACCAGCCAGCCTCGAAATTGCTTGCGTGAATTCAAACGCATCGCAGCTCATTACGGGCATATGTGTTTTGTTGTTGCGCCAACCAATGCAGCAAATATAAATACTTTTGCGGCATTGCGAAATAAAGTTGCTGTTGTTGTTGTGCCCAGTGTGTGTCGTCAGTTGTTCCTCGAATTTTTGATGCCCGACGACGCTGAAATTGCATGCGTGGTGTGTACATACGGTTCCTACAAAGTCAGTGTCGCGGAAAACGTTTGCGCGATCCACAGAAAATGAGTGTATTGATTGACGCGAGTCACTTTCCTCTTTTGAATAAGGGCAGTGTGTTCAAGCAAGGTGTGCTGTCAGGTGCGTGAAAGGCGTCTCGGATGTGTTAGCATTTAGAGTGGATGGCGAAGAGAGCCTGGGAGAGGCACAGCGACGTCGCGCTAGCTCACTGCTTGCCTTTTGAGCGAGTCTGGCCGTCCGTCCGTAGGACGGTTTCCCTCTGCAGCCGGTGACTTCCGAGGTGCGTTTTTTTTTGAAGCAACCAGTGCAGCTTTCAGCTCAACTGCTATTTGGGGCGGCTGTGAACTTGTGTGCCCCAACTGCGGCGTCCAGACAGGCGTCTATAGCGCGCTGCCTGCGTTTTGGAGTGCATGAAAAGGATGAAAGTAGAGGCGGGAGCCGCACCGTTGCCTCCAAGATTCCGGGCGCTGGTCTCGGAGGCGTAGGTACTTGCGCAAGCTGGAGGAAGGTGGCGCCGCGGCCGCGCGAAGCGTCGGCGATTAAGTTGCGTGCACCGCGCTGCTGGAAGGTATGCATTCCCTTGGGGAGGAAGCAGCTCCCGGCTTGCGTACACTTTGATTTCCCCTTAAATGGCGTTTTGAGTCTCAGGCGCTTTAATTTCGGGTCGCACGTACGGCGACTGAAGCGTTTGGATAAATTTTTCAGTCTTGTTTGCTGCACGTAATTGAGGAAATTGCGAGTGCGCCCTGCTCAGTCTGGTTTAGTTGTGGCTTTTCATTCCGTTTGGCTTGCTTTTTGTTGCCCTACTGGCTGGCGCCGTTTTGCTAGTGCGGGAGTTTGGAGGGGCATTGCATTATTCAAGAAAGAGAACAGAAGATAGGGACGAGATGTTAGTAGGGACGGGGCGCACTACTATCCAAAGAATGTTTTGTTGTAACTATGCGTAGCTGCCGCTATTCGTTAGCCTAATCACAAATGATCAGACTTGATCCAGTCGTTGAAACTTAACTCGTTGAATTTATTTTACGCGTTAAATACAAGAATCAAATGCAAGCAACTACACATCTCTCGGAACGCCCGAGCAGTCAGCGAAGCTAGCTGCTCGTCGTTCGGCGTCCGGAGTACAACAAAAGTTTTGGTGCCGAAACCCGTTCACTTCGAGTTGTAGCCAGTGGCAAGAAACTATGTGTTGTTAACAGTGTTGGGCGGCGTCGCGCAGTGCCATTCTCCGGGGTTCTGGAAGAAAAAGAAAAATGCAAGGGACGAACGAAATAAAATGTTTTTCCTCATTACACTGCCCGGTGACCTAAATAAAATCCATGGATGGGCTTCTGTTCGCTTATAAAGCGACCGCAGGAAATGCACCTCAATCACGGAGGGGTGGGGGTGCCTTCAATGCGTGCTCTACTGTTTTTGCTAACTTTGGCCACCTGTTACTGGAAGAATACTGCCTGGAGATGCATGGGAAATGTTAGGCATGATGCACGCTTTCCACGCAGTGTTCGCGGCTCTTTCCTTCCGTGCAATCGTACGTCATGGTATGTGTCTCGCTATGGTTTGCCAACTTTGCGCAGGGCAAACTGTTTTCTCAATTCCGCACCTTTTTATCTGCAAGAAGAGAGTGCAAACATTTAATGGATTTAAACTACAGGAAATTCGGAGGTGCATGAGCTGCGGATGTGGGAACACTGGAAACTCTGGAAACTTGAGGGAAGTAAATAACCGCATCCATCAGAAGTGGGTTCTCGTTCTGCTCGCCTTTTTTTGTGTGTGTTTTGTGGATGCATTGAATCATCTTCAGTAAGTAACTTGTAAGTAACGCGGGTTAGTCGGCGAGTGTTCCTTGGCTGGTAGACACACACACGCAATGTGTACAGAGACAGCCCTATGCGCGCGCTGCTCTCCAGGCGATTTTTCGTGCTCAATAACGATAACTGGGAACTCGTTTTGGCTGGTGCAGCTTGAAATTTGAAGCGAACTGATCTGTCGACTGCACAGTGCACCCATCGAACCTCCTTGGAAGCGACGACGCACTCTGAGGTGGCATTCATGCCCTAAGGGGTGGGTTTGTCAATATGTCTAAATCTGCCGTCTCTCTTGTTGCGCTTCCTTTGAGTTGCATGTATTATTGCGTTCTGCGCCCAAGCGCTTCTCTCTTCAACCCTTACAGCTTTGCCGAGGTGCGTCGATCTACCTGCTGTGTACCCTGTGGGCTGCTTTGCGCTGTTCAGGTGTCTGGCTGCGAGTTGCGCCGCTGTCCCGTCGAACAAGTTGGTTGACGACACAGTTCAGTTCGCATTAAGCTCAACAAAGGTGGTGCAGCAAGAAGTGTGCCATGGCAGCATCATTAGTGCTGCGAGCTGCGCCGGTCATTGGAATAATTTGTCGTAAAGGCTTGCTTGCAACGGAACGGAACGGGACGTAGTCGTGATGCCGCTTTCCAGGAAGAAATGCCGACCTCGTATCGTATCACCGGGAAGAGTGGCGCGATATTCAACAGCTTGTGATGGATTCATGAGGTACGCTTGGTGTCGCACAGGCATTTTCTCATTGGGGGGAGAGCTTATGAATGCTTTACATCTAGGCAGAGAAAACAGACCGTTTTATTCCGTGCTGACACGATGTTGCCAACATGGTACTAATAACTCAATAACAACGGAACGCAAACGAGAAGCCCTACTGACTGCACAGCGAGCAGCCGTCTACGAATCAACCTCTTTGGTAGGAGACCTTGACTCTCCCTTCCTTTTTTTTTGTTTTTGTTTTTGCAGTTCACAAAATCAGCTGATCATGTGTCTGGCAGTACATGTTCCGTGCATCCAAGCGGTCATTGCGCCGCTGTTTCTGGCTAGCGCGCTATTCAGTTATTTCGCCCCTCATTTGGTGTGCGCAAAGTGCAGACGTATTTCTACAAGCTGTCGTTGCGTTCCTTCAACACCGCGCCCCCGGCAAGCGGGGAGGCTCGTTGCAGTGCGCCAACGCCACACGGAACCAGCCGCAACCGCGTCGGCACCGTGCTGCTGTGGTGTCAAAGTGGACGCTGCCGCGGACGCCCGCCTCCTTCCAGAGGCTTGCTTTTGCTTTTGCGGCAAACCTAAAGGACAGGCGCAGCGTAATCTTGTGCTAGACCCCGGTTCCACACCCACTTGCGTCACGTTTGCCACGCGCGAAACCGACGCGCGCTCGAAACCGGGCGGTTTCCAGCATTCTGGGTGCCGCTGAGCGGAGGGTAGCCATCGGTCCGTCAGGCGACCAATCAGGTGGGAGAGAGGGGGGGGGGGGCGCTGCGGAGCAGCACCGCCGCGCGGCGCAGTCGATCTCCGTCCGTCTCCGGAGGCAGTCTCCCGTTTCCAGCGTCCGCGCTCGTCACCATGGCCCGTACCAAGCAAACCGCGCGCAAGAGCACTGGCGGCAAGGCCCCCCGTAAGCAGCTGGCCACAAAGGCTGCTCGCAAGAGTGCGCCAGCTACCGGGGGAGTGAAGAAGCCTCACCGTTACAGGCCTGGCACCGTGGCACTTCGTGAAATTCGCCGATACCAAAAATCGACCGAACTTCTCATCCGCAAGCTGCCCTTCCAGCGCCTGGTGAGAGAAATCGCTCAGGACTTCAAGACCGACCTGCGCTTCCAGAGCTCGGCCGTCATGGCACTTCAGGAGGCCAGCGAGGCATACCTTGTCGGTCTCTTCGAGGACACCAACCTGTGCGCGATCCACGCCAAGCGCGTCACCATCATGCCGAAGGACATCCAGCTGGCGAGGCGCATCCGTGGCGAGCGCGCCTAAAAGCGTATTCGAGGCGCCGCCACAGCAGCAGCAGCAGCAACGCTCCACAACGGTCCTTCTCAGGACCACCCAAACGTTTGCGTTGGCCACGGGCGCACGGTCGAGACGAACACGAGCTCAGGACCCCGGTACCTCTCTCTCTTTTTTTTACTCTGACTGTCTGTTCCTGCGAAATGGGTGAGTGTGTTGAAAGTGATTCCGCACTGCCCTTGTACTGAACTCGCCTGCACTTTTACACCCCGGCGGCTTCCCGCAGGTTAGTTATTTTTTATTTTTTTTTTGTGCCGATAACAACTCGCGCGCACCGAATGGGATGCAGTCGAAAAACAAGAAGAAGAAGAAAAATAAGAACTGCTGTCCGCACAAGTAAATGCAGCAGCTCCTTGAAACTACACAGCAGAAAAACAAAAACTGAGCGAATTGGTGCATATTGAAGAATTAAAAAAAAAAAAACAAAACGGCGCAGCGACGACGGACAAGCGCTTGTCCATCTTTATTCTGTCTTGTGCCTCGTCGCTGGGCTGTTTATTACTTTTCCTTTAAACGATCCCTTGCGACATGCCAATCATGCCGTTTGGTGATATTCCCAAGCCCAGCCCACTGGAAGGAAACCACGAGACGCGCTTTTCTCGTGTAGTCCATTAATAACATTGCTCTCGGTGCGCTGTACTGGCCTGTAGCGGGCTGAAAAAAAAAAGAAAAAAAAAAGAAAGGACAGCGAACCTGTGTGCGCGGCCGCATGTGGTCGAGTAGTGTCAGTGACGCCCAACGGGCAGTAAACGAAAGCAGCATGAGAGGGACGCAGTGGTCCAGAGCAAAGGGATCGCAGAGCGAGGCCCCGCCGTGGCAGGCACTTGGTTGGTCCTGATAAGGACCGTTAGGTGCGAGCTATCGCTGCGGCGGGCGCGCCTCCATAGACGTGCAGAGGACCGCTCACGCCTTCTTCTCGGTCTTCTTGGGGAGCAGCACGGCCTGGATGTTGGGCAGGACGCCACCCTGGGCAATGGTCACTCCCGAGAGCAGCTTGTTGAGCTCCTCGTCGTTTCGGATGGCCAGTTGCAGGTGGCGAGGAATGATTCTCGTCTTCTTGTTATCGCGAGCAGCATTACCCGCCAACTCGAGCACCTCGGCAGCCAGGTATTCCAGGACGGCGGCCAGGTAGACCGGGGCGCCGGCTCCGACGCGCTCCGCGTAGTTGCCCTTGCGCAGGAGACGGTGGATTCGGCCAACGGGGAACTGGAGTCCCGCGCGGCTGGAGCGGGTCTTGCTCTTGCCCTTGGCTTTGCCTCCTTTGCCGCGGCCGGACATGGTGACTGTTGTTGTAGTACGCTCGAGAAGCAGGAGAATCAGCGACGACCACTGCGTGCGAGCACGTTGGATAGAAACGAAACGAATACCGCGCTCTCTCCCCGCGCCGCGAGCCCGACGCGGATTGGGGCGGAGCTATCGCTGCGTCGACCAATCGCGCGGCGGCCTGGCTCGGGTCGCTTGAACACCACCGTGCCAGTATAAAAGCGCCGCGCGCCCCTTGGCGCGCGTTCTTTCGACACCGTCCGTGTTGCCGAGCGTCGACGTCGCTGTCAACATGCCGCCTCAGCCCTCTGGGAAGGCCGTGAAGAAGGCCGGAAAGGCTCAGAAGAATGTGCGCGCTACGGACAAGAAGAAGAAGAAGCGCCGCAGGAAGGAGAGCTTCTCCATCTACATTTATAAGGTGCTGAAGCAGGTGCATCCAGACACTGGAGTTTCCAGCAAGGCCATGTCCATCATGAACAGCTTCGTGAACGACATCTTCGAGCGCATCGCGGCCGAGTCTTCCCGCCTGGCCCACTACAACAAGCGCTCGACCATCACCAGCCGGGAGATCCAGACCGCGGTGCGTCTTCTGCTGCCTGGCGAACTGGCCAAGCACGCCGTGTCTGAAGGCACCAAGGCTGTCACCAAGTACACCAGCTCCAAGTAGGGTGGCACATTGCGCCTGCTGCCGGCCCTCACCTCAACGGCTCTTATCAGAGCCAACCAAAGTGTTTGCATTGGCGAGCCTGCCTGCAGGCAGCGATGCACCGGTCCTGTTTTTCCTCTCTATGAGCGTGATGTGTGTATAATATTTATTTATTTATTTCTTATTCCCCTCGCGTGGCAGCCTGAAGTGGTTTTAAATACCAAGGCATCTCTCGTTTTGACTGCTGTGCACGTGAATAGGTTCCCTCTATAGGGCCCCACCAGCTGTTTGTTGTGCGGCAGTCGCGTATTCTTTCAGCGCTGCGGTGTGGCCGTCTTGTTACTGCGTTTTATTTCTTGCTTGAGTTCAGCTCTGTTTCCCATAACGCGTGGGCTTAAAGTGGCCTACAGTACACTTTAGCTGCAGGGGGGAAAGAAAAAAAAAAGAAAGGAAGAAAGCCTTAGAAATGCTATTCGGTTCAGACGCGTTCACAACACACTACTGAGTCCTGAAATGTATGCACAGTGCAATGGGTTGACTGAACTTGCGCAAAACCCCTTGCGGACGTTGGGGAGTCGACCGCGAGTGATTTTTTCGGCAACGTCTGTTGCATAGGGATCCTGAAATAGGTGACAAAAATAAAATTTGTAACGAAGCCCAGCAGTAAACTGTGAGGTGGCCCAAGGTGCTAAATTCCTTGTCGGCTTCAGCGCCATGCAAACCTCCAGCAGGTGGTGAATGTTTGTTGTGTTTAAAGGCAGAAAGAAAAAAAAAAAAAGCCAGCCGCGGCGTTTGAGTTTAATGGGACGGAGGTAGAAAGTGTAGCGATAAGCGTATTAACAGCCCTGTGCGGGGCGCGCAACTTCCTCTACTTCTCTGCGGGCATCATAGCTATAGGAAATGAGCGCAGACAGAAACGAAGCTCCGCGCTCGACCACACTGCAACGTGTGGACGCGCGAGGAAGACAAGTTGCATGCGCTTAATGTTCCTGCAAGCGGCACGACAGAAGTTCGGGTGCCTTTCTTTTCGCCCTACAGTTTGCGCTCGTGCCGAATTGTGTATTGAATAATATCTGTGTGGCAGATACACAATTTTTTTTTTCGTTCTTCTGTTGTTGGGCGCGCACGACAGGCGTGCAAATATTTACTATGTGCTCGCGGTTGCACGGGTGTCATGCGTCCCTTACGTTTCGCTAATAGTAACAAAGTCGTGTGCAGTGCACTCGCTCATGGGCTCCATAAAACGTTCGGGCTACGCATGGGAAGGAGCAGTTATTTGCCACCTTTTTACGTTGCTAGTGCATGCAGAGACCTGAGCTCAGTCAGGTAGGTGTGTGTGTGTGTGTGCATATTTCGCTGCCTGTGGTGGCTTTTTTTTTTAATTCCGCGAGAAGATAAGCCAAAATGAAAGCTTCGAGAGATTACAGCCAAGAAGGAGAAGCAGGAGCCGAGTAGCGCTCGTCGGTACCACAGCCGGGGAATGGTCGGAAAACGGAAAGGGGCGCTCGAACTGCTCGTAGTCGGTGCAGCGAACTGAAATTAGCCAGAGAAATGGTCCGAAACGTGTTCTACACGTATGCCGAATTTGGAAATCCTGCATGCATTACTTTCCGAGATACAAGCGTTTGAATTTTGCCCGCCGGGCAAACTGGTCGCTTTTCAGCATCCTAGCGACCGGTAGAGGAGGGGAGTACACAGCGAAGCGCCGTCGCGCGCCGAAGGGCGTATTCAGAGGAAGGTGATCCTCGTTGCGATTGGCCAACCGAGAACAGACGTCACTGCTCTACTCTACGTCACTCTGTGGGGACTTTTGGGGAACACTGCGCTTCAACCGACAGGGAAAATCTCAACTCTTCGTGAAAATCCTTGCTCACTATCCCGAGGTATCCCAAGGTGCATTTCTTGCTCGCTTGTTTATTTTTTTGCCTTGAGCATGGAGACGGACATGTGCGATGGCGTTGCGTCAGCGGTTTGCGACAAGGCGTTCTTCAATACTAGTAATTTAAAAACACCCATCAAGGATATTCATGGGGAAGGACGCAGTTGTTGCTGCGACGCGTCTTTTCTTTTTCTCTTTCCTCTGATCTCTCCTCTATCTGCACGCGGCAGCGGTGGTGGCTCGGCTCCAGCCAGTAGGCAGGCCCATGCAATTTCCTTTTCATCCTTCTCCCAGTCACAACAACATGTAGTAAGGCACGGCCGTTCTTGTGCGACTTACGTCCGAAGCATTTTGTCGCCCTTCGTGACCTGCGACGGCACCACAACTTCGAGGAAGAGGTGGAGAATCTAGTCTTCGACTCTAATAATAAAGGTAAGAAACGAAGTCTATAACTGTTGCATGCACGCACGCAGTGATCAAAGCAATAAAGGGCCAAAGCGGGATGCAGTCGCGCGCTTAGATTACCGATTGAAAAGTTGCAGTTTATTGACTTTTCGAGTGCGCGCATTTTAAGTTTGTAAACACAAAGCGCGTTCTTTTTTTTTATTTACGGGCTTACACTCACCTGGGGAAACTTGCACGTGGTTTTGTGCACGAAAACTTAGCGATGACATGCACGTTTTTAAAGGAACCATGAAGATTTCAATGGGCTTAGTCTAGTGCGACAGATCTGCAGAGGTAGCCTTTGCGGGCATTCGAGTGAAATGTGCAACGTAAGGTACTATAACCTTTGAAAGCCATGACTTGTCATAGTCATTTTGCACTTATTTGTAATGTAAGGTATAGTTTGTACAAAGTTTAGGTAGTCATAGTTTTGACTCGTAGTAATTCTGAAGTGTAGCATGACTCAGCACTTTACTAGTAACATAAGGTGTGCAGAGTTTGTACAAAGTTGCGTAGTCATGCCTTGCACTCATGACTCATCATTCTGCAACATAGCATGACTGTGCACTTTAATGCTTTGGCATTCTCGCTGGTAAGCAGTCTTATGTGTGTCTGCAGAATTTTTTTTTGGTGTCCTAGCTCCTCCATAAGCGAAGTGACAAGCAGTGCACTCTCTTTCATATTTAAAGTGGAAAAAAACTGCAGGAAAAAAACTGGTCCTTGGAGCAGACTCGCTGCTACAGGCCTTGCTTATGCTTTGTTGCAGGCACCTGCAATGTCTCGACAGGACACACAACATTGTCGCGGCATGCACCAGCTTAGCAGCGCTGAAGCCATGGCAATCGCAACACGCAGAAGTGTGTAGGAAGAATGCCCAGCATTGTTCTGCCTTTAGAAGTCAACAGCGCTGACCTGAATTTGTGGTCAAAGGACAGGGCCATGTAAAAGGTTGCTGTGCAGGAATGAGTTTTTGCAGGATGTAGTAAAATTGAAATACTTCCATGTAACAGTCCGTGTAATAACTTAACCTGAACTTAATAATTTTCTCCAAACATTGTTCCCCATGCGCTATAGCAGGAAAAAACAGTAAGCGAATGACTGATAAATGTTTAACAATAAAAAAGCTGGGAAATGCAGTTCTGCACTGCAGTTAAAAGGCTAAAAATGTGAAGCTAAATCTGTGATTGTCATGCGCACTTGGCAGAGGCAGAGCGCCAGTAGTAGTGCGAGAGTACTGCATATGTGCCCACTCCATAGCACATGCATTTTTCATTAGTGTATGTAAAAAGTACAAACTTTAATTCGGCCTTGCTTTTCAAAAAATGAAAGTAGTGTGATACACAAAAAATTGACAGAGAAGTTTTGCCGAAATTTTATAAACGTGCAAAAGCAGAATTTCATGAACGTTGCCTTGTCTTGTTACTTTACTGTTGGCTTTCTAAGGATGCCTTATGCCGTTATTCATCTGCTATCATTGTGTACACGTTTTTATCAAAATGGAGCCCACCTTTGTTCACGCCTCAATTTTTAAAAATTTCATATTAGTCATGAGTTGTTGTTGTTGTGTTGGATTTATTGGCGCATAAGCTTTAGTCATGAGTGGTCATGGACTTAACATCATATGTTGGCATCGTGTCGTAACTATGTTACAATTCTGCTATGAGGCTGTGGTTGCTATGTCGCCGTTGCTATGCTCTTGGCACAAACCCACATACATCGCAGGATCTTGCTCGGGGTTTACCGTTCGGAATTGTGCTTTCACACTAATAATTAACTAAGACTATGTGGAGTGCTTAGTTATGTTTACAATCTTTCCATTTCAGGATTTTGTGCCTGGAAGGACAGAGAAGAAAGCAAAACTTGCTGCCATTTTACAGCTTCTACAGGAAAGAAGGAATGTGCACCAAGGGTTTTTAAACGCTACCTGCACTGCCACCGTTCCGGCGCGTACGAAGAGCTTCCTATAGAACAGCGCCAAAGGCAGGAAAAGGGGCAAGGAAGCTGCAAAATCGGCAAACACTGCTTTGCTACTCTAGAGGTCATGGAGAAAGAGGGCAAGGTATATGTAGTGTTTCAAAAGAGTTAGTTAGTTATATTGATTTTTATGGCGCAAAAGCAACTGAGGCTATGCTGCGCCAAACACAAGGTTAGAGTTTTTGTTAATGGTGAAGCTTTCTAAAAATACTTAGAGTTTGTTTAAAACGTTGGCTTCCTTGAGAAACCTAAAAATACGTGAAATATCAACCAGTGCTCGATCACCTAAGAGTAGCATGGGGTGTAATGGGATGCTTTCCCTGTAAAATGTTGTGAAATATTTCTTTCTTAGTTCTTCTAGTTTTATGCATGAAATTAAAATGTGGTTCACTGTGAGTTCAGCACCACACATTTCACAGAGAGGTTTGTTTTGTTTGGCTAGCAGAAAGTTGTGCGTGAGGTGGGTGTGTCCAATGCGGAGCCGACATAAAATAACTTCGGTAAAACGTTCTTGATGCCTACATGATTGCCATTCCCCTAAAATTGGTTTCACAGAATTTAATTTGTTGTTTACGTGATCTTGCCATGCGGCCTGCCACTTATTTCTGAGTTTACTGTTGATAAACTTTAAGCAATCCCTGTGCGGTATGCTCACTTGTTTTATTTGGCCATTCCGGGCTTGTGCAGCGCATACATCTGCTTTTTCATTACCTACGATTCCAACATGGCTAGGAACCCAGCAGAATTTAATGTTATGTTTTTGTTTTGTGATTTTAACAATGCTATGTATGATGTTACCTATTATGGGTTCAGCAGCATTTCTGGAGTGCAGTGCTTTGAGCATACTCAGGGAATCGGTGTAAATGATGCTATTTTTGATATTCTCTCTTACTATTTTTTCCACAGCTACAAAGATGGCATAACACTCAGCAGTAAAAACCGATGCGAATTCTGGTAGTCGCATTATCTGTTTGTTTTTTCCTTGGATTACTGCACTTCCAACGTGACTTTCTGTTTTTGAGCCATCGGTATAAAATTCAATGTAAGTGTCATACTTTTCTTGTAGTGCAAAGAATTCCTGTAATATGTACTCATTTGGTGTTTGCTTTTTATCTAAATGTGTCATTGTGAGGTCACATACTGAAGGCAGGCTGTACCATGGTGGTAAATATTCATTCCTTTGTGCAATATTCGGTAGGGCATCTAGTACTGTTAGCTCTTCACATTTATCTTCAAAGCGCAGCAGTAATGGTCTGATAGAATGTGGTTTGTTGATGAATAATCTTTTAGATGGGCACTTGGTGACAACTGGATGGCAGAGATGTTTCGGAAGAGAACGGATTTTTAAGACATATGAGCATGTAAGGGCAATTCTTCGATCCTCAAGAGCGGCTTCATTAGTTTCAACGTAAAGGCTAACTACTGGTGATGTTCTGTATGCTCCGGATGATAGGCGCAGACCAAGATTATGAATGGGGTCTAATCTTTTTAAGTAGGATGCTCTTGCCGAACCATATACTATGCACCCGTAGTCCAGCTTGGAGCGCACCAGAGAGCGATATATTTGTAAAAGGCTTGCTCTATCGGACCCCCACCGCTTCCGTGAGAGAACTTTTAATATATTGAGGGCTTGAGAAGCTTTCTTTTTAAGGTTGTTAATATGTGGTAGAAATGTGAGTTTCTTGTCGAAAGTTACGCCTAAAAATTTGTGTTCTAGTTTAATTGGTAGCGCAGTGTGATTCAAGTATAGATTGGGATCGACCTGTAGGCCTCGTCGCAATGAAAAAAGAACAGCTACTGTTTTTTGAGGAGAAAATTTAAACCCATTTATGTCTGCCCAAGCACCTAGTTTATTTAGTGTGATTTGTATTTGTCTCTCACAGGTTGATATGCTGGAGGACGTGCATGCTATTTGTAGGTCATCTACATAGACTGAATACATTATGGACTTGGGTATTACTTTAGCTAAGGAATTCATTTTTACTATGAAGAGTGTCGTGCTTAGAATGCACCCCTGGGGTACGCCGTTCTCTTGGGTGAAAGTCATGGAGAGAGTTGCTCCTAGGCGGACTCGGAATGTGCGGTTAGCCAGGAAGTCGTTCAAGCAGTTCAACATCCTGCCGCGGATACCTAGCTCTGCTAGGTCACGGAGGATGCCGAACTTCCACGTAGTATCGTAGGCCTTCTCCAAGTCGAAGAAGACCCCAATACAGTGCTGCTTGTGGATGAACGCCTCCCGGATGGTGTTTTCTAGACGGACAAGGTGATCTGTGGTTGAGCATGCTTTCTTAAACCCACATTGGTGTGTATCTAATAGTTGCCGAGATTCAAGTATGAAGGTCAATCTAATGTTTATTACACTTTCGAAAGATTTAGCAATGCAGCTGGTGAGGGCTATTGGTCTGTAACTGCTAGGACTTGTTGGTGGTTTTCCGGGTTTGAGAAAAGGTATTATGACTGCTTTTTTCCACTCGTCAGGTATATTGCCAGTTATCCAGATTTTATTAAAGAATTTTAACAGTGCCTCTACAGCAGCCTCGGAGAGATGTGCAAGCATAGCGTAATGCACGTTGTCTGGTCCCGGTGCTGTCTTTTTGCCAGAAGATAGTACCTTATTTAATTCTTCTAGTGTGAGAGGCTGGTTATAATCCTCATGAACACCTGCTCCAGATGGGAATCTTTGTTTCTCAGCTATTGCTTTGTGTTTTTGAAATGTGTTTGTGTAGTTGGATGAGCTTGAGATCTCAGCAAAATGCTCGCCCAGTATGTTGGCCTGTTCTTCTAAAGATGTTTGTGTCCCGGGTGCTGTCAAGAGAGGAAGTGTGAAAGGGGTATGGTCACCAGTAAATTTACGCACTTTTTCCCACATTTTCTTTGATGTTATTGAACTATTTATTGAGGAGACATATTTCTGCCAAGAGGTTTTCTCTGCATTTCTTCGCACATACCGCGCTCTGGCTTTTGCCTTCTTAAAGGTGAGTAGGTTCTCTGCAGTGGGATATCGACGCAGAGCGCTCCAGGCTTTCTTTTGTTGTTTTTTTGCTAATGTGCATTCTTTTGTCCACCACACTTTGTGTTTCTTTTGTGCAAGTCCTGTTGTTTGTGGTATAGCGAGTGTTGCGGCTGATATTATGCATTCTGTAAACTTCTCATTAATTTCATCTGTGCTAAGGTCGTCACAAAATTCTTTTTCCAGAGTGGCACTTTTTGTAAAAAGTGACCAGTCGGCGAGCTGAATTTTCCAGCGCCGTGGCCTTGTGGGGATGATTGGAGTGGACGTTGAGAGCCTGATGATGGTAGGTAAGTGATCGCTGCCCATGGGGTCATTTAAAACATCCCATTTAAAATCGTTAAAAAGTAATGGTGATGCGAAAGCTAAATCGAGAGAGCTCATTTTTGCTGAGCTTGGACAGCAATATGTGGCTTTTCCCGTATTTAAAAGACAGACATTATTAGAAAGTATAAAATCTTCGATTGTTTGGCCTCTAGAGTCACAGCGTTCGCTTCCCCAAAACGGAGAGTGAGCGTTAAAATCGCCAACTACCAGAAATGGCTCCGGCAGTTCATCGATCAGGGCTTCTAGATCTTGGCATGTTAATGTGATGTGTGGGGGAAGATATACGGAACATATTGTAATGGTTTTGTAGCTGATGACGCTAACCGCAACCGCCTCAAGTTTCGTTTTCAGTTTGACTTCTTGAGTCGGGACGCCGCTTTGGATGATGATTGCGACGCCTCCCGAGAGTCTATTTGCATGTTCGCGATCACGCCTAAAAGTTGTATAATGTTTTAAGATATTTGAATGTTGTGGACCAAGATTGGTCTCCTGGAGACATAGGGCTAGAGGCATCACTGACCCTAGAATATGAGTTATATCACTGTAGTTCCTCAACATTCCTCTACAGTTCCACTGTATTATGAAAGCCATCTTAGTTTTGTGTTTGTACTGATTGAAAAGCTAGATCAAGTTGTTTATGGCCCCGTGACTCGGGGCCTGTCTCTTTTTGACCGATCCAGGGAGCTCCGCCGACCATCCGACGTGGACGGTGAGGGGCTGCCCGGGGTCGTGTCCATCGCCTCTGCGGAGGCACTGGACGACCGTGCAGGAGGCACATTGATTTTTGAGTTAGACCTCGACCTGTGGGAAGAGGTCTTTGGGCCCGCCGACCCGGGGGTCTGCGTCCCCTCCTTTGGGGTAGGCGGAGTAGCGTGAGCTACTCCACCAGACGGCGCGGATGGCCCCGCCCCAGGCTCACTACGTGTGGCCTGGACAGGTGCCGAAGCCTGGTGTGGTGCGCCGCGCCCACGCACCACATCGGCGAAGTTTGTTTTTGCAGTGAAGGAGAATTTGTTTGTTTGAGAGTATTGCCTTCTTGCTTCTTTGAAAGAAATGTTTTGCGTAGTCTTGAGAGTAATGATTTCTTTTTCTTTCTTCCAGGACGGACAAGCCCTGGAGTAGGCAGCATGGTCGCCTTCACAATTTGCACACCGTGGGTTAGCAACACATTCTTCAGATTGGTGTTCTTTTGACGAGCATTTTGCGCAAGTTTTGCGGCCGCGACAACTCTGCGAGCCGTGGCCAAATCTCTGGCAGTTGAAACATCTGCGTGGGTTGGGAATATACGGTCTTACATTGATTTTCAGGTAGCCTACTTCAATGGATTCGGGTAATGTGCTCATGTTGAATGTCAAGATCAGGTGTTTGGTGTCCACTTCTTTGCCATCCTTCCGGATTTTGATCCGGTGGACATCTACAACTTCTTGGTCAGTAAGTCCTTCGAGCATTTCCTTTTCAGAAAGGTGGACAAAATCTATTTCAGAAATGACGCCTCGTACAGTATTCAGAGACCGATGTGGGGTCACAGAGACAGGGATGTCCCCAATGGATACAATTGTTGCAAGTTTTGAGTGTTGTGTGCTGTCGCGCAGTTCAAGAAGTAAGTCGCCACTGGCCATTTTTGACACCTTGTAGCCAAGGCCTAAGGCATCTGTCAAGCGTTTTGAGACTTGGAATGGGGATATTATCCTTGCTTGCGTTTCTTCTGCTTTGCTATGGATGACGTGAAATTTTGGAAATGATACTTTTCTTTTTTGAAAAAAGTCGTCTGCTTCGGTCCGCCCTCTCTTGAGAGAGCGATCAAGTTTTGAAAGGGGGGGAGCCATAAAAAATTGAGGTTTTTCGGTCATGGTGCCAGCCACCCACCATGGAGCCCAACAGGGGGACGCGACAGGAACTTGAAAGCAAGTCCTGCCCACGCCAGCTGTACACCTTAACTATAACCTAATATGACTCAACTCAGGGTAGTTGGTCACACACGGTTAACCCTCGCCGCCAGGAAAAAGAGGAAAAAACGAAGAAGAGAGGAGGAGACAGGAGAGTTGTAAGAAAGAGATAGTAAAGTGAAAGATAGAGGGGAGGATAGGAAAAGGCGACTGCCGATTTCCCCCGGTCGGGTCAGGCCGGAGGTGCCGTCTACAGGAAGCTGGGGCCAAAGTGGTGTGTTGCCTCCGCCGAGGGGCCTTAAGGGTCCAAACGCTCGGCATCGGCTCAACCACCAGGATCCCCTTTTCCCCGGACACGGCGATGCCACGCACGGCTAAGCGCGGATGCTCGGGTCCGTGGTGATGCATTGTTCACCATCATCCCCCTGCGGGGATGTCCCTGCGGATGCTCGGGTTAACCCCGTGGTGTCGCCACTCACCAACGTCTGCATGCTGCAGACGCCTCCCTGCGGGGATGTTTCAAAAGAAACACTACGGACACTTCAATGAGGCCTGCCACCAAAGGCTGTCCCAGGATGATGCCAGAGTGCTTGCAGGTTAGCCACTCCTCTTGTACAAAGCATTTGTGCATGCTGTGTTGACTGTACCGGAATGTGAAAACGTTTAGAAGCTACACCGCACCAACCTTTCATAAATGGGAGACGAAAGTGCAATAGAAATGTATTTTAGGGGGAAGATATTGCTCATTAACTCGAGTGATCATTTCAATGATTTTTATTATTCTGCGATGCATCTATGGCACAAAAGAGGTGGGACAACACGAAAATGCCTATTGTAAAGTGGGAGAAGGCATGTCCCACAAAACGAGGGGGCGGAAGAAGTTATAGTAAGGCACAGCTTAAGAACCCAGCGGCCAATGCCCCTCAAAGGAAGCCTGCCATCCAATGGTGTCGACCGATTCTCATGATGTCATGGTTAATCCTAGGGGGTAGCATTGCAGGAGGGTGGCAGGCGAAAGGGGATTAGTTATGGCTTTAACTGGATTAACTGATGAAAATCAGCTGACGCCATTGACTGGGGGGTCTTCTTTAAGGGCCATCTGCCACTTCGTTCTCGAGTTGTATCTGACTGTAGTGCAATTCACTTGAGCCTACTTGGTCGCATCGAAGGGTGAAAAACAATTGATCCACGGCACATCGCATGCACAGCACAGTCTGTACGAACTTCATGCCGTTTAGTTTAGAAATGCTTTGTGGAAGGGGTCCAGTCTTTCGAACTGAACATAATTAGGAATGTCATCTAGCACTGAACTACTCCAATGTCTGTTCTTTTGTTTTTCTGCTGGTTTCATTGACTATCCTAGGTCTGTCGCTCAATTGGCTGACGCTGAAACTTCATCCGTAAGAAGTCGGCTTGAGCTCCATGAAACGTGTCTTGAATGACTGACAGTTGCACTTGATGCTAGCCTCTTTTTTTTGGCTGCCTGTCAAAAGCGTAGGCATTTTGTTGCTGATCAATGCAACGCCACCAGTCTAATGGTTGTATAAGGGCCATGTTTTTTCTCATAAGATAGATCGTCTGCAGTGAACTTTCATTAATTAGAATTATTTGGCTGTTTTGGCACTTCATCAGTAATGCTCACAGGAACGGCTGTGGTTTGAGTGTTCAGCTACTAAGCTGGAGTACCCGGGTTAGAACCCGGCTGCGGCAGCTGAGTTTCGATGGAGGCAAGAGGTGCCCACGTGCTGCGCAGTGTCAGTGCCCAAAGATCCCCAGGTGGTCGAAATTATTACGGAGCCCTCCACTACAGCACCTCTTTCTCTCTTGCTTCTTTCACTCCTTCTTTCCTTCATGGCATGGTTGAGGCAGTTACTGCACCATTTCCTTTCCTGAAAAACCACTAATATAAAACACAAGCCTGCACAAGAGTTGAAATCGCAAAAAAAAAAAACTAACAAGCAGCATTTATATTTCAGTTTATGTATGACTGGCATGCCCTCCAATTGTCTCTGACTTAGCAGCAGTCATTTAGGTGTTGAAACTGAAACAGCATGAGAAAAATATTCACTTAGAAATTACTCACCTGGCGTAAGTGAATTCTACATTGTGACTCGTGTACACTATTGTCTTGTGCAAAAGTCCAAAGAAACAAAGATCGCGTTCAAAAATTTGGTGTCCCTACTCCTTTAACGGTTGCTGTCAGGCGAATCGGTGCATTTTTTGAATATGCAGAATGAAATGGGATAGGATGAGAAGCACACGTCCTTATTCTTTTCTTGTCCACATTTTCAGTGCTGTTATATTCTGCATTTATAACACGCTGTATATAACTTTCCTGTTTTGCATTGCAGTATGCAAGTTTAAACACTCAAGCTCATAAAAATAAAGTCCATCTGCCTTTGAAACAACCATTTTGTCGTGTGCTTTGCAGTGCCACAAAAGTGAAATGAAAGTAAGATTAACTGTGTGTCACCTGTGAAAAGGAACAAAGTGCAAGACGAAGGAATCCGACCAGAAGTTTTTGTCACTTTATTACATGGCTGTAGGCAGATGAACCACCAGAGATGTTAACAGTTTCTTTCTGTACCATTTTCAGGCCGGTTAGCAGAAGGAGTGCCAGAAAAAACCATTGTGCACAACATCCGAGCAGGTACAAGTGGATCAAGCCCACGGATGCAACTTGTGACCACTAAGGACCTCCGTAACATTGCAGATAAGTTTAGGATTGGCAAAACAGAGCATAGAGATGCAGACAATTTTAAGAGTGTTGAATTATGGGTCGAAGAAAGGAGGGAAGAAAATGAGTCGCCACTGTTGTATTACAGGAAGAAGGGTGACCCCAACAGTCATGATGGTGACTTTGAGCGAGCATTAATGACGTTCCCACAACGAGAGCTCCTTTATGAATTGGGGGCAGCGAAACTGTGCATTGACTCCACCCATGGCATAAATAAGTACTAATTCCAACTGACAACCCTGCTTACAATTTCTCAAGATGCCTTTGGTATCCCGTGTGCCTACTTGATTTCAAAAAGGGTGAACACGGGCACTGTGGTGAGGTTTTTCGAGGCCATCAAAGAAAAAACACAATACCATGTCAGGCATTTATGTCTGATGATGCCCCTGTTTATGGCAGTGCATGGGAGCAGGTGATGGGTCCCTTGAGGAGTCGACTGCTTTGCAGCTGGCAGGTGCTACACAACTGGAGCACGCACCTGAATACAGTCACAAACAAGGACTGCAGGAGTACAACAAGGGACATGCTGCACACTCTGATGAAGTGTACAGATGAGACTGACTCTCAACAGTTGCTCCCTGCACTTCTTGGTATCCACTCCAAAGAGCATCAGCTTAATTGCCTTTGGCTTCGTCAGAAATTTTGAGAAAACATACGCAATGAGGGCATGTCAGTGGGCTTACTGCTATAGGCAGTACATTGGATTAACAAAAAATAATCACTTGGAGTCAATGCACAAGGCACTGAAGTACTCTCACTTTGGTGGCTAGGTAAATGGGTGATTGAATACATTAATCAAAGTACTCTTCAATTTCACATCCGAAAAACTTTACAACAGGTGTCAAAGGAGGAGCAGACCACCGCAAATCTGCCCTATTTAGGAAGCGTAAAGTGGGGATTGAGCTTTCTAAGTCCAGTACTGAGAGAGTGGGAGATGGCCAGTGGCATGTAAAGTCACAAAGTTTGGTGAACTTCAAGCACACAGTGGAAAGAACTAGCAAATCGTGCAGTGGCTGCGAGCTTCATAGTGAGCAGTGCGAGGCTTGCCACAACATGTACACATGTACGTGTTGACCATGCAACGCATGTGCACATGTGCAAGCACATGCATGCTGT
Organism: Amblyomma mixtum; assembly: GCF_055824585.1. NCBI lineage: Eukaryota > Metazoa > Arthropoda > Arachnida > Ixodida > Ixodidae > Amblyomma > Amblyomma mixtum. The sequence goes on from NW_028317680.1 coordinate 28,060, forward strand.
TGCTATAATGGAGTTACACTCGTGCCAGATGCACAGCAGCCAGAAAGTAGCATCTGACTGTGCTGGCGTTTGTAGGCCCTGCCAGCTGAAGATGGCAGATTTCAGGTGAGGGATTAGGATTATGTTATGAGCTAGTTGGCAGGCTATTCTGACAAAGTGCTTTAGCATAGCAAGCTCAAGACACAGCAGGGAAGAGGAGTGCCATTTGCTAATTTTCTTGAAGCCCACATGGTCATGAGAAAGGTGCGCCATCATATCCCATATCAAGCAGCACCATTGAGGGTGCACTACAGGCCTCTGGTATTTCTTTTCTAGTCATTCCTTTTTCCCGAAACTTTCCTCCTAGGAATGGAGAACTCATCCCGCCACGGCGCCTCAGTGGCTCTGGCATTCTTAGACTGCTTACCCGAAGGCTGTGGGTTTGATCCGGCCATGGCGGCCACATTTCAGTGGAGGCAAAATACAAAGATGGCCATGTGCTGTGCAAAGTCAGCGTGCATTAAAGGGCCCCAGGTGGTGTAAATTAATCCAGAGACCTCCATTATGGTGTCCCTCATAGCCCATGTGTCGCTCCCGAATGTTAAACCCGACAATTAAGAAATTGAGATATTTCAGGCCCCTCATTCCCTACTCAGAATCTGCTTGTGTGAGTACGCCCTCTCTGGCACTGCTCAACAGAGAACTTCTGACAATTGGCAAACATTTTTAATCTTTGGGAAATTAGTGCACTCATTTTCTTGTTCATACCTGCCTTGCATTCACTATAATTTTATTTCTTCGTCATCCCTGCTTGATTTCATTTTGTCTGCACGTGATGCACTCAGAGAGGCATCCGCTCTTCAATAAAATTAGTATGAAATGTCGCTCCATGCTGCATTCCTCTTTGTTGCGTCGTGCTGTCACAGTGCACCGCCCTTTTAGGACATCTTGAGAAAAACAGCGCTTGCAGACAAAGGACCAGAACAAGAAGGACACACAAAAAAAAAACAGCGCAGTTGTGTGTCCTTCTTGTTTCCTTTGTCTGCAAGCGCTGCTTTTCTCAAGATGTACCCCAACCAACTCACCCAGCAACACACCTTGCCTTTTAGGACAGTTGACAATATGTGGTTCTACAGTTCTGCAATGCATATGAGAAAAAGTATTCTTGACAAAAGGCTAAGCCGTAGCTGTCATCTTGCACACTGAAAGCTGCAGCGCAAACTACTATTCATCTTATTTTGCAAAGAATACTGCTGCAACAGAAAAACAGTATTACTCATTTTTCAGAGCATTGCTGGTGCAATTTGTGACACGAACTTATATTGCCATGGTAGAAACAGCCGTGAATAGCCTTCCCTCACATGATAAAGCACTTCTTAAATGAACTTGCTTGGCTCTTACACAGTGTCTCTCCACCAGCCTTCCAAGCAATGAGCCTTCTGTTGTGTGATGGGAACACTGTGCCAATTTTGTTGCCTAGAAATTCTAAAATGCCCCTATTTGTCGAGAAGGCAGCTTAGATGAAACATATAGTGCCCAGTTAATGTCATTTCCTTTTTACTCATTAATGAAAAATGCTTCAAAACCCAACTGCAATGAAATTATAATTTGGCTAGAATGCCTGTTAATGTGCTGGGTGTGTCATAAAACTAATTGCAACAAAGTTTCATACTTCTCAGAAAACTGACTCTGTTGCTACAAGTGTTTAAAAAGCTGTGTAGTAGACAACGTGGCATGTCCATATAGGCAGATACGGATACCCAAGTGCCATACGGCCTCATGTCTGGCCCATTGGGAATGAACAGATTAAGGACAGTGTAGAGTGAAAGGCTAGGGGCTAAAATGTGGCTTGGCAGTCATGGGTATGGTGCTGTGGCAAAGTTCTTAGGAATTTGTTTCAATCCTGCAGATGCTGATTTCTGTTTCCATTCCAGGTTTCTGTACACCATATTTACTTTAATAATGGATGCATTTGCATAATAAATGCTTTCCCTACATCAATCATCAAAATCTGGGGAAAGTTCAACTGACCACACCATGGTTTACACCATGTAATAAATGCACCAAACTTACCATTCTAATTTTTTCCCACAAGAAACTGCATCCATGATGCAAGTAACTGCGGTATTACAGGTTACAGAACGAAGCACTGTCAGCCGTATTATGTGGCCGCAAGACTGCCTGGCGCCATGTGAAGAGGAATGCTCCCAAGGCTCATCACATCACATTTACTCCAGTATCCAGATATGGCACCCATTTCATCCTGCACGTCACATTCACCTCGGGCTGGTGATAGCCTGCCAGCTAGATTAAGAATGTCGCAAATAAAATGTCTACCTAACTGAAAACTGCGGTTGTATATATCGGAGATTTTTATTGACTTGTGGCAGTCTACCTGGACAGGTTATGGTAATGCAAGGCAGCCCATTATGCACAGCATATGAGTGCATAGGCGCCACAACTTCGCATCTTTTCTAAGGGTTCATGTTTTGCACTATTGGGTGTGACCCGACCCATCTCTCCACAATCCTCGCGTAATTAATAATAAAGTGCTCCTAATCCTTTTTTGACAGCCAAAATGTATTTTCCTAGGCATATTGGCAATCTGCAATTTGTATTTCTCCACAGATTTGGTACTTCTGAGAAGTTGGACGGTCATTTTTATAAATGATATATTTTTAATAAGCTAGCAGATACTATTCTTGATTTAAACATTTGCAGGCATATATACGCTGCCATTGTTTGCCTTGATAAATACCGTGTCCATTGTGTAATCATAGTACAAACACGTTAATTGATTCTAAAGGATGTTAATGCTGCTTAATTACGCCGTACAAGCCCAGCTGTGGCTTTGGAAAGCTGCCCTTCCTTGGACTCTGCCATTAAATACAACTTGTACGTGGGAAAGACTAATCTTACTGTGAGTGTAACGACAAAATTAAACAAATTCCATTAGACGCTGGTATGATCCCGGCTGCGGCAGTTGTATTCCGATGGTGACACACTACAGGCCCAGATGCTGTGCGATGTCGGAGCACGTTAAGGGCCACTGTTCGTCGAAATTACTGGATCCCTCCACTGTGGCGCCCCTCATAGCCTGAGTCGCTTTGGGACGTTAAACCCCATAAGCCAAAGTTAGCATTATGTTCCTGCCGGACCGAGCAGCCACTGACAGGGTAAGACTGTACGAATGGGTACCATCAATCACCACGTGACACCCCCACTCCACTCACCCGATGAAATCCCATCCATCAGTGACACATCCACTCTCTCCACCCTTCGACTCAGATTTTCAACCGCTTGCCAACCGCCTCCTCCCGCCCTCTCTTCTTCCCTCTTCCCTGCAATTTCGTGAAGGTGGATTTCACTCCCTCCACTCTGTCACCTGAGGCTTCAGACCGACGGATTATTCCAACATAGGGGGTTCTGATGCTGATGCACTAAAATGATATTTTTGAAAGGCAGCTACAGTTTGTTACATGTTAAGGAGAAGGGTACTCGCTGCACCATGCAAAATGCGAGATCATTCCCTGGTGTGCACACACTGCATCACAAGGAAGTACATTTGGCACCTAAATTTAAATGTGCAGTATAGCGAGCAGTTAGCACCAGGTGCTGTACACAGACACGAGCACAAAATGAACACGCTTATTACCAGGCCCTCTCTGTGCACTCTCCCTATACATAGTGCGAAGACTGCTTTTGAAGCTAAGGTTGGCCACATTAAAAAGAAATAAAGACAGCATGAACATGAGAACCGGACACGCAGCACTGACAGAAATCTCGATAGTCGGTGCTGTGTGTCTGGTTCCCGTGTCGTCCCTTTCTGTTCGGCGACCAACCTTAACTAGAACAAACAACTTGCCCGAACCCTTGCTTTTGAAGCATTGCACATTGCATGCAGTAAGTAGCACACAGTACAATGCACAGACTGAGCCATGTGTGTTATTGTATCAGCAGTAAACCACGTGCAAAAAAAAAAGACGACAGCCAATAACTACAGTCGGTAAAGCGAAATTTGAGCGCAGCTCTTCACATGTTTTAGTTTTGCAGTATGCTGAAGTAAAGAATTCCAGAGAGCCACCTGCCCCGGCGAGAGGCAGTGATAGGTGACATTTCGCCCTGAGCACTTGGCTATCACATACTTTGTACACAAGTTCTGTCCCGCCTCATA
>NW_028317682.1:0-27878 GCF_055824585.1 Amblyomma mixtum
AAGACTATTTTTTTAAGCTTCGCAGATCAGCCTTACCTGTCAAAGCATGGGTTCATTAAAGCGAAAGACTTTTGTGTCATTGTCTCTGATCTTTCGGTTGTTTCAGAAGCCAGAACTATTGATCACTGCTTTTTGTTTTGTCGTGATGCCATGTTGTTTATCACATTCTTCAACGAACTTTCAAAAAGGACATTGAGATTACGCCATATACTATAAAATTTTTTCCTGCAGGGTAAGGTTCCAAGGATCCATATGTTCTTTTAGTCCTTTTAGGTCTGTTTATATATACGTATATGCATATAATGTTCTTTCGTAGAAATAATTGCTATGGCGTTTGACATTGCACGTGCTTCAAAGTTCTGTCGCTCGCCAACGCTTGTTTGTAGCACATCGAAGCGCTGAACCACAGAACCAATGCGAAGTAAAAAACGAACACTTTGTTCAATTTATGGCTTCCATGAGGTACACGTATAGCCTGCAGCTGCTCTTTGGCATGAGCTACGCCCACAAAAAACTGATTGACTGGGCCGCGACGATAACAGCAAGCGTGATCGACGGCCATTAATAAGCATGCTGACCGCTCTCGCGCATGACCAATTTAAAGTTCGCAATTAACACTCTATTTTGCCCACCAAAACCAAATACAAGGATCAGGAACAATGTAGGAGCAGTTGTGCATGGTGTCAACCAATTAAAAGAATCGTGGTCGCATCTGGCTCCTGGCATAATAGAGAAGATCGTTTAGGCTACGTTCACAACGGAACATCAGTAGGCTCGGCTCCTATAGGTGTCTGTCAGCCACAAGTAGAGGGTTGCTCCCCTGGGCTTTAGGTCGCACTTTCTGTACTCTCGTCTTTGATGGTTTGTCACTGCACATAACCTTCCCCCCCCCCCCCCCCCACAAGTCAAAAACATCGACGTCAGCTGCCTGTGTTGAGCATTTCGAGCTGGTGTTGGGTCTGGTGCCTTCTTCAGACTCACAACGGCACGTAAGCGACGCGATATGCGCCCTCTGAGGCCTTACTATTGTAAGAGACGTCTGTTCCAATCTCATTAGGCTATGAGGATGAGGGAAATGCACTGGGAAATAAGGGCGCGTGTCCTTCCAACAGAGGCGGACGTAAGGTGTGAAGAACGAATCAGAGAGTAAGTAGCAAGGAGAGGTTGGTCGGGGATGCACCAGCCTTCGGCCTCGTGTGCAAGGGGCCTGCTTTCATGTGGCCAATGACCTGAGTATATTCTTCCATCTTAGGAACCTGGTTCCGTTTTGTAATTTTATAACTACTTGTTTTATACTTGCTAACGACGCCGTGCGAATATAGACCTCTGTTATAGACCATATGTTCTTTCTGGCCTCGCGCAGAGGGTACAGCTTTATGAGCAGCGGATCCGGGTGGCTCAATACGTATTGTCGGTCTGTTTATCTCAGCGTAAGTCGGGCATGTAGTTGGTGATCTGCTACCCTTTGCTATCACTGATGCTCTTGTATATTGTATGCACCGTTGTGAACGCATTTGAAAGAAGTGTTGAATTGTCTGCTTCTTCTTACGAAGCAGTATTTTCTATACCAGAGCTATCGTCGTGCATGCCTACGAAAGGAGCGGGGATCAGTCATTTTGATGTCTGCGCAATGTGCCTATCCGCTACGCGCTAAAGTACCCACTTTGTCAAAAATTTTGTACCATGGCGAGATGGACGCTCATTATGAAGTCCATTTTATTTTTAGACTCGATCCCAACTTTTGCTTGGTCATTTTTTTCTTTTCTCATTTAAGGACAGAGATATCGACTAAAGATTATCATATTATCCCTTCGCAAATATTATAACGGTTGTGAAGATTTTGCTTCGCGACTGTGATAAAGCTTCATAATGCCAAGTCGCATGCTTTTTCTGTCATACTTTTGCAACAAAGTCGACCAGCATTACTCTATGCTGTGTATTTGCTGAACTCATATAATAATTTGATCACTTCACACAGCCTTCTGACCATTTGGTGATTGAAGCGGCATGTTAAGGGACAGGAATGGAGAAACCTAAAGCTATACCTTTCAATGATGTTCACTGCGACGTCTGCTACCAATCTGTAGTGCGTGGGAATACATTGATGCAGCTATTTATATCTTTCCGCCTACACCACACTATTGATTTTATGACAAACCTCGATAGAAAAAATGAGGGACTTTTTTGCGTCCAAAGCGAATCAGCGATTCAGCCTCCAAGTGCGAGTTAAGTTCGCTGGCACTTCGGTTTTTACTTTGGTTTCTGTTTCGATTGAACGGCAAGCAGGCATCAGACAAAGGTCGGCGAAATCGGACTTATGCTCCCCCATTGAGTGCACGGTGCCCTCAATTTCATATGCAGCTTGTGATGACGTCACACCCTCACAGTAGAGCTTAAGTGTCGCCCCCCCCTCCCCCCCAATTTTAAACCAGGCTGTCTAGGTCCAGTGTTTCTGACCAGCTTCCTCTGCGTGCCAGGTGGGACCACCACCATGGTCAGTTTCTCCACAGGCGCTGGGTACCGAGCGCCAGACTTAAAATAGCTGCACAGGACGGGATGGCCATGTACTGTAGCACGACAGCCAATTCCTTTGCAGGGAGTAAAGAAAAAGGTGTTGATCGTTCCATCAATTAATTTATTGCTGCTGTTTTACAATAAATGCGACGAGGAAACACGTACTAGGACACTAGGCAAATCTGCTAGCATGCCATAAAACGTACAAAAAACATTTTGTGTCGTGTCACCGCTGGGCTTTTATTATTTCGTCTGAAGGCTAAGTCTTCAGCTCAATCTCAAAGACGGGTTTTAAAAGCGTGAGCTCTTATCACTTTTATCGATTGTTTGGGGTCTGCTACCACCTCCCTTCGGCATGAAATTTTCTAAGTCCGAGGAATTCAAGATGGCGGACTCTCATAGTAAATCGATATAGCAACCCAATTGGTGATTGATTGGTGATCTCATTAGTATATCGAACTGGTGATTGGTAACGTAACTGATTTTGTGATGCCATAATTAACTAGTCACATGACTATGTTTAATCGCTTTTAACTCAATAAGTAATGAGGCATCATAAAACGGACTAGATATTTGGAATCCTCTGTATGAGTAGAACGGTTTAGATACCAAAATTAACTAATGAAGTTAATATTTAATTATTGTTCAGCTTATGCTAATTGCTTATAATTTTTAACCGATAACGTCATCATCTAACTAATAGGTATTCGTAACGGGCTCGTTGAGTAGGACATGTTAGACACCAGTATTGTCTAATTAGGTTGATATTTTCTTATGGTTAGGCTTAACATGGCGGCGATGTCTTCAGCACTCGGCAGCTTACAATTTCATACCTCATGGCGATCGGGCACCTACCTCCTTAAGGTAAGGAATCATAGTCCTCCAACGAGTCGGAAAACTTTTTGGGTTCATATTGGTCACAAACATCCGACCTCAAGGCGGTAGGCGCCCGCTCGCCGTACGGTGTGGAAAAGTAGTCTAATCATGTGGCAATACATCACATGGACGATAGATGGCGCTACCGAACAGCTAGCAATCCTTACTTCAACGTCTTCCAGACGGTGGGTGGCGGCATTTTTTTTCTTGTTACACTAGTCAGCCTTTCTACAGCAGTTAAGCCCTGGTAGCATAGCCTCACTGGTGCTCGGCTTTGTTCTCTCGTTACAAGCAGCTCGACAGGCCTGGTAGTTCAATTTCGCAGAACACTTCGGAGGATAGCATTAATTTTATTCAAACACAGTTCTCCCAATCGCCAGGCGGGCGCACTACTGTAACTCTATAAAGGTGTCGCTCCATTTGATTGCCATCACGTTTGCAAAAGAGCAAAGCTCTGTCTAAGGCTTTGGTGAAATCTCTGTCATGATCGTGTAAAAATATTTCCAGGGATTCGTCAAGAAACTATGCTTTCGAGCACGATGAACGTCTACTACATCCACCTTCTGAAACTTCTAACTTGCATTAGAATGAAGGTGCTTAAATATGATGGAGTACACAAATCTTCAACGTACACATGAGGTGAAGGTAAATTAATTTGCTGGTATTGCAACTTTTCCCCGTACAGTGATGAAAACGGACATATTATAGTTCATCCTCACGCGTAGACACGTGCAGGTTGCTTATTCTCATACACCTGATGTGCCACATAAACGCAGCAAAGTTTTTATAAAAATTCTGAGTGTGCTAGCGAATATAAACTTAGTAGGCATGAGAGTTGTGCGAATTACTGTGCAGTGCTCTGCATTCTGTAAATTTCCTTCATTAGCAGCGACGAAATTTCTAAGTTTTTCAAAATATCTGGCGCGTTGACTCTGAAACTTTATGAGCATCTTAGATTTTTTCTATCTTTGTATTAGCTGCTAAGAGAGTATTTCCTATTCTGGAAGTTCAATATTCAGGCCAGGATGTAGTTTTCTTCTTCTTTTAAGGTGTTCAGGTGTTAGCAGAAGTATTTCGGATGCTTGGGGAAAGGTTTTTTGCGTGCAGTTGGCAAGCAGCTCTTTTTGTTGCAAGAATGCAGAATTCTACATAAAAGCAAATAAGGCTGGCACAAGAAACGCGCCTGGCCCTGTCACACCATGAATGGCTTCATTGGTGTTTTCCTCTTTGTGGCCGTTTGAAGAGACTTTCAAGGTGTATTTTTAAACCTAGTAATCTTCTTTCCGCCTTTCTTTCAGCAAACGTTCCCTTCTTTGTTTGTAAAAAGTATTTGTAAGTGTAACGATAAAAAATGGGCTTTATAGCTGCCGCAGAAACGAAGACAAAACGCAGATCTAAATTTTCTGAATGCTTAAGCCGGCCTGAAAAATCCCCTTCAGAAAAAAATGGCAAAATATGACTAAACTGCAAAAGGTAATGCAGCTGATGAATAAAACTTCCTTTTTAGTTTCGCGCATAATGTCGGGCCTCAAAAAAAACACAAAATTACAAAATAAAATGGCGAACAACATCTACCGCTCAACAGGCATACATAACTTCACCCTAATAATATGCAGAGCAGGTGCTGAGGATAGTTCGCAGCCCAGCCACACTTTGTGATCTTTTTGACCGTGCTCGAAATTAAACATTCATTTTCTTATGTTGTAAGGATGCAAAAGAAGATCGCATTCTGATTAAATCAAGCAACTTCCTCGGGAGCTGAAATTTTCGAATCGAATTATCTCATTGCATTTAAAAATTATTGCCTTCAACCGCGGCTTGACGGTGGCTGGCATAGAAATTTATGTTGAGAAATATAACGTGCCATGAGTGTTTTCTTTGGGGGAGCAAGTGTGAAGTACCCAAAATATCAGATTAAGTTTTAAAAGGTCAGCTTGGGTACTTTAAACATCTAACGGGCAGACAGTGATCACTTTATTCGCAATCGACTACAATTCATGGAGGCGCTGCCTACCATCGTGCACTGTAAACAGGCAATTAACTATTCCCAAGCATGGAGTGAAGTCCTCATTTTTGAAACGAGTGATACGAGTTAGTAGAATTTCGTTTTGAAAAGTGCGGAAACAAGAAAGGCAAACAATTTGGCAGGAGGCTGGATACTGACAACTAAATTATTGAACACCTAAGAACATATATAAATTGCTCTAGCTAAACTGATCTCTGTTTCAGAAAAAGATAGACTCGTGGGTGCCGCATCGACACCAGCCAAGTGCTGGTGAGAGATGGTGAGAGACGCTTGGTCACAACCCCAGTATTTTTTTCATCTTCGAAACTATGTGATAAGTGGAGACTAATCAGCCAGCATTGAAAACATTGCTGTCAGGAAAAAAGCGTCCATGAGGAAGTTGTAGACTGAGTTGAAAAAGATTGGTTGATTGTGGTTTAACGTCCCAAAGCGACTCAGGCTATGAGGGACGCCGTAGTGGAGGGATCCGGAAATTTCGGCCACCTGGGGTTCTTTAACGTGCACTGACATCGCGCAGAATACGGGCCTCTAGAATTTCTCCTCCATCGAAATTCGGCCGCCGCGGCCGGGATCGAACCCGCGTCTTTCGGGCTAGCAGCCGAGCGCCGTAATCACTGAGCCACCGCGGTGGGGCGGGTTGAAAAAGAGCCGGCTAAAGTGTCTGTAGTAAGGTACCTACCCTGTAGGTTTCTTTTCGCCCTTAATTCAAAAATCTAAAAACACAAAAGCCACAATACTGCACCAGTGTTACTTGAGCGTTCCAATCATGTCTGACAAAACGCAATCAGGTCTTCTGTGCGGCGAGTGGGGGCTCACGTGCTGCCGCAAGCGATCCTAAGCATTCTTGCTTAAGAGCTGCATCATCAGGTGAATCTCTTTGAGGTATAACAATGGAGGAAAAGAAACAGTTCCGGAAAATAGCGGCGCCTTGATGAACCCAACTTTGAACGCTTATAATTGTGCAGGTGTGACGAAAAATGAGGTAGACCTCATCCTTGCATGAAATTAAGAAAAATAAATTGAAATATATGAGTATGCAACGGAGCTTTATTTACTTATTAGGCCTGATCCATATATTTCAATATCTGCATCCTTAGTAAAATATCAAAGCGATTATTTTGCTTCACTTGAAGGAAATATGGGAACAGCGTGATTTTACATTCTTTTTACATTAATATTTTTCTATATCATGCTTATTCAGATCGGAAATTTATTTTGGTGCGTACATTGGAGCTACCCGCTGTTTTAAGATTATTAACATAACGGTGGCGGTTTGCGCCTTTCTAGAAGCATCCATAACGCGTGAAGAATATTTCAGAACATTGAATTATTGGAAATTATTCATGAAGTAAGATGGTCTGCGATGTGTCTTTAAATCTGTTCATTCCAACCTGTGTATATATATTATTTCATAGATTTCACGTGTCGCATCTCACAAATTTCATATTGTGGTTTGCGGCTGAAGAGAAACAGATGAAAACTCTCATAATCTTTATGACTCTTGTTCTTTTCTGCAGCCATTCAAAGTAAGCTTATTCTCAAAGTTCGTACCTTAACCCCAGATTACATATCTTTGGCGTTTAGCGCAGCTGTCATTCGGCCGGGCTGCTACATGATTGCTTGATACCAGTGTTCGCACGTAGACAGCATGCAGGACTAAGAAGCGCGTTGCGGGTTCTGTAGTTTATTGATAATCACAGATTCCGTATGCAGAAACTTGATTGTCCAGCCATTCATTATTACCATTTATAGTAGCCCGGCTACGCCCACTTGCTAGACAAATGTCACCTTAAATCTTCTTCTATTATCAGGCCTTTCACAAGCTGCGGCCGCTTTAATTGAAGAAAGTTCTTAAGGTTTCCTCTCCATTATTTCCTGATGCGCTTTCTTTCACTTAAAAGGTGCTCTAGCACTCTAATGATGATGCTATTATCTTCTACGCACGCACGCCATGCGTCCTGCCAATGGCCGTTTGCTCTCGTAATTCTCCGCTGGCATAATCTCATCTAAATTTTGTTCCCCAACTTGCGTCGCTTTCTTACTATCTTTCAATGCGACCCCTTACGTAGCTCGCTGCGCCGTCGTCAGTATATTTTAGGCCTTTTCGCCAGGCTCCCCTCTTCTTCCTATGACGCAGCCGAATTTTATATTACGAGTTGTGAAGGTGTCCATGTTACAAACTACATCGCGAATTGCGCTTCAATTCTTTTGATTCACTCCGCTTTCTAGTAGAAACTGCATGGGCTAATAGTAGGAATGCAAATGATTCTTCGATGTATGCTTAACGTTTCATCGGATGATTTCGTTCTGCCCCTTTTCAGATGCGGACTCCCATCAGAAGCCTTGCCATCCGGAAGTGTTGCGTGTCCTGGGGGAAGAAAGTAATTCCCGTTCACTTATATGCATTCTTCGGTGTTAGGCGTTTGCAGTTTTAAAGAGTCTAGTGAAAACAGTGGAAATGGAGTACTACGGCCTGCTGAATGCACGAATATTTTCTACGCAGCATTTTATCGCAAATGAACTTTTGTGCACGTAGAAAAGCTTATAATTTTGCTCAGGCACCTACACGGCTACCTGCTCAAATTTATTTAGAGGTAGTCATCAATAAGGTTTGTTTTTTTTCGCGTGAGCATCGTTGAAGCTCAGGTGTTAAGGACTTCACAGCTGTGAGGCCGAACCTATCTGAAAAATAAAGGGCTGACCAACAATTCGGCGGGCATTTCATAGAAGCTTCGTGGACTTCGTAACCTGATCTAGTCGAGTTTCTTTGGTTTGCCTCGTTTAAATGTGCCATCATTATCATAACCTCTAGCTTGAGAACGAATACCTTGGCACGTATACACCGGTGTTCTCTCGTGCAGCGTTGATGCCTATAAATTTTAATTTCTAAGCGCGTCAGGCGTACTTTTTTGTGAAGAACAAAGAAATGTAAGAGATGTAATTTTGTCAGTTTAGTAAATAAATCAAGCATCTAACACGCCCAGTTCCCCCTAAAGCTGAGCTAAAAGGTTCACTCAGCCGCTAAGGCTCTCCACTATAAACTAAGCTCTCACGGCTAGCGTATTTCTTTGTCTTCGTCGTGACATGAAACTTTGAATACATATTAAAATAAGCGCGTACGCGCAGTATGAGATTCCGCGAGAAACTTCGACTATATCTACATTATTCGTCTGCTCCTTGGCTTTATTGCAAGAATTAATTTGCACCTATATTTCGCCTACCATTAGTCCGCGAAATTTTCCCCCTCCATGCGCAATTCCAGTTAATGATTATCTACGTATCACCAACTTCAGCACTATCACTTCTGTAGGCAGGCAGGAAAGAGTGAACAAATGGGCACAAAATTGGGACTGGAAAACCCACATTGGCACGAATTATTGGTGCAGCAAAAAGTAATCCCGCCACAATCTTTCAAAAAACAAATGAAAGAGTATGCGTGTCACAGCAGCGACGTCCGCTCTAGAAATTGCTGCAGCAACAGATACGTTCATTACCTTATTCACCTGGTGCACAGGTTATTGAAAGTTATGCAATAAGGTATGTGCTCATGCCCTCCTTAGCTTGTAAATACTGCGTCAATAACGGAAGTATTCCACAAAACAGGCTGTTAGTGAGCCGCAAAGCACAGGGAGGGAGGACAGATTTGTGTAAAAATGTGTCAAAGAAAGGATGCAATAGATAAAATTGATCCGCTTATAAATGCATCGTTTCCTCCTTGTACGGGTAATTAGGGACTCGTTTACACGTTAGAGATTTATTGCTCTTATATGTTTTTCATTGCGTTCGAACAAAAGTCTGTACCCTCTCTCGTGTCTGGTATTGACTAAAGTCACTCGTGCTTGAAATCTGATTGTTGATGTAATAGATTTTGCGTGTCTGGTTGACTCGTCGCATACATAGATTGTCTATAAACATTACTTCGTGATAGGAAGGCGATGGAGGAAAGGTGACATGACGGATGGCGATGGAAAAAAATTTACTGACTGCAAGCGCTCCCACCCGCGCCACTGCCCGCTTCATCATCTTCTAATTCGTGACATGACCAGGGGCCACCGAGCGATCGTCGCGATCATGCACTAGAAAAAGGGCGTTGATGATGTGAAGCATGTCTTGCCAGTAATTGTGAAGAAATGGCTGACATGACGGAAAGAATGTGAAGAGCTGGCCGCCACAGTGGATGAGATGACCGGATGAGCGCTCACACACAAAGCCCCCGGGCGGTAGGACACACAGGCCCATGAATGCGCCGAACGGCTTGGACAGTGGGAGTGTGTTTTAACGTTTATGCGGCTTTTCGGGTGGGTGGGGCAGTTGGGCGTCGTCGCGGCAGCATCGTCAATCCCTCCTGTCTCCTGATCGCGGCCGGGGCCGGGGCTGGGGTTAACAGCAAAGTCTTTGGGGTCTGGCGGGCTTAGGCACAGCCAGGAGGTGCGGACTAGGCACGCACGGCAAACGACCTAGGTAGACGCATAATGCCGAAGCTTCAGGACCAGGATGGTAGTGATAACTCGTACCTCTGATAACTATTACATGATGACAAGCTGATGAGGCCAAGATGGCGTGAAGGATTGGGATAATATAATTATGTATGGGTGTGAACCTAACACGAGCGCTCCTGCTCACGCTCTGGCATGCTTTGTCTTTATCTAGTCCGTGACAATATGCGAGTTCCTGCATTGGGGTGTACCAAATACACTCGCGTAGAACGCCTGACCCAGTCGGAAAGGAACAGAAATAATGATAAAGTACTGGCGCCCAGATACTGTTAACAGTCAATGTATCTGTGCAGATATGAAGAACACGATACATCAAGGCTGGATGATTCAAGTGACAAGAAACAAGCACCTAAATTTTGCTTCACTGAGAACCTTCCTTGTGTTATCTCTAGTGTATGCATGAGCAAAACCACTCAAAAGCATACATGCATCCCTACACCTACATAATCAGTGCGTAGTGTGGAAAAGACAGCATTTTTTATTATTTGCAGGTGCGGAATTCCACCGAACCATCCTCGACCTAACGTCAGAACTTGCGTGGCCAAGGTGAGCACGAACTAAATGCCGACTCTTTGAGAGAAATCTTTTTGACAGTGCGCAAGACACGCAAGGTGATGTGATGGCTTGGTCGCTGAAATGTGTAAGCAGTGAGTAGCATCGTGGTTGTCGGATAGTTAAATTTCGCTTCTGCATGGTTAAACACAAGAAATCTAAACAACACTGACTAAAAAATAAAGATTACGAAGCTTCGCCAGAAAGTTGAGGCATCCAAGAGCACAATTGGTGAGTTTTCACGCCCAGAACACTAGCCATAAATTCTTTGCAAATGTGAGCAATGTCTCATATGAAGTGTCAAAAATCATGAACATAGCAACATCTAAATAGCACTACCTTTACGTTAAACAACCGAGGGATCCGTGAAACAATTTCTGCTGCGAATATACAGAATTCGATTGCAATTGACAACAAAATGTATGTGATGTTATTGCTGCCAAAATCTGTCTCCATAAAATAGCAGCTGATGGGCTCCCCAGCTTGCTGTTTCGAAAAATATCATTTATATTCTTCGTTGTGTGGCATAAGAACTCTCACTTTTGTTGCGTGAATAATGGAAATTTCTCATCTGGCAAAAAAATCGCTCCATCTACACCACACTCTCATATGCTGTAAGTTCGCTTCCTGCAGAATTATGCACAAAGCTCTTTTGAAGGGATAAATCACAGCACTTTAGGACCATTCCGCATGAAATGATTTAAGTTCTCTTGAACAAGTTAAACTTTGATATATTTGGCTTCCGCAGATGTAAAGGCCCCCTTTTATATATTTAATAACGGCTGCTTAAAATATATAATCACTAAATATTCTCCGAGTACCTATTATAAGGATGAGTTCAAACAAGCAGGGCAATTGAGATTACTTGACATTTGCTTGATTTCAATGCACTTTATTACCTGATAGGAAAATGTGTGAACACAATGGAAGTATACATAGTTTTTTTTTTTAAGGAACGCAGCAGCGGCGGCTTTTTGGACAAAAAATTGCATGATACACGAGATGGAAACGTCGATTTCTTAATTTTACAAAACTGCTACTTTATCTAGTCGCAGAATGTAAAATACACTGTTGTGGACAGGAATTTTTTTTTTCATTAGCTGTATAAACTTTTTTACTAGACGTGCGCCGAGAGTTTTCTGGCTCCTAAAAGTGTGTAGTAAAAATACTGTGCATTGTTGAAAAAGTAATGCAGTTCAATAAAGGAAATTTTAGCTGAAAAGTGTAAAAAGAAGTAGAAAGTTGAGGCTGAATTTTTTTTTAGTATCACTCCGTTCATCTTCTTATCGCGAGGCAAAAATTGGACTCCTAGGATGGTCTGAAAATTATTATTTAGCATCAGGATTACCTAGACCTCAGAAGTTTCCAAGAAAGGCGAACGTTGATTGTGGTTCAAAAAACATCGTCACAGGGATTTCCTTCAAATTTTTCTGAAAATAATTTTACTACCTAATTACTAGTGTCAAGGAAAAGTGTTGCACTATATTGATTCATAGTAGAAAGTTGAAGACCTAATGCACGCGATATAGCGTCCTGTAAACATAACTAGATATTGTCTGTAAAAGAACGTCGATCAGATATACTACTTATAACCGAATGCATGTCATGGGATTTTAGACGCAAAACTGGCATAGTATCAGGAAATATCTCGTAAGCATGGTTTTGCTTCTTACCGCAGCCTCATTTACATCAAACGGTGATATCAATTGTCATTTTCGCCGCCGCAGTGGCTCAGTGGTTATGGTGCTCGGCTGCTGACCCAAAAGACGTGGGTTCGATCCCGGCCGCGGCGGCTGGAATTTCTTTGGAGGAGAAATTCTATAGGCCCCTGTACTGTGCGATGTCAGTGCACGAACCCCAGGTGGTCGAAATTTCCACAGCCCTTCACTACGGCGTCCATCATAGCTTTAGTCGCTTTGGGACGTTAAACCCCATAAACTAAACCAAACCAATTGTCATTTTCGAGTAATATCTTCAGGTCTCGCTGATGACAGCAAAAAAAAATAAATAAAATGAATGGAGCATACAAAAAGACGAATAATACGAACCACATGCACACATTTGTTCATTTGCGTCCTCCTGTCCCTATCCTACATTTCTCGAGACGTCAGAGATGCTAAGGTGTGTGTGTGTGTGTTGGGGGTGGGGGAGGTGTTTGCCTTATTTCTTTACTCCAGCATCAACTTCGATCCCGAGCGTCAACAGGATTTTGACGGGATAGTTTTCAGGATGCTGTTCAGCGGCAACCGCAGCGTCGGCGTTGTGTGGAGAAAAGTTCGCGGCTCACTTCGCACATAGTCACGTGACCTTTTGGTGTCGTCACATCCTGCGCATCGTGTCTGGGTGCAACCTGCCCACATTACTGTCAGCAAAATTCTCACCAGGCCACGTGGCAGTTAAATTCACTATTTGTGGCAATAGTTTGCTGGGGAAGGGAAGTTTCGGTTGCACTTACCCCACCGGTGGCTTTGTTTGAAGCAGCCACCAGCGGGGTAGTGGTGCATCGCTTAACAAGGGCGCCACTGAACCACGAGGGGTATGAGGACTACACTTAAATCCATGAATATAAAACCGAGAAGGACCAATTTTGCATATATGGGCATGCAGGCAGAACGAAGGCGACAGCTAAGGAGTACTTGCGCGACAGGGATCTATAATGGCCTTTCATTCTAGTTGTAAGCACAGGTTAAGCGTTGTGTGATGGCGCAAAGAAAATAAAAAGCGGTGTCCGTGCGTGCGTATTAATGTGAAAAAAGACCCCAGGCCGCATAAAGAACGCATGCATGCTATGGCGTCATACATTTGAACAGGAATTCAGTATACCAGAATTTTTTTTTTGCGAAAGACTCTTGCTCGGCATTTGCCAACGTGATTCGTATGTAATGGGCCAATCTCATTGGCCAAGCTTAATGATGTGGGGTGCGAAAAGTTGAGGGGGTAAATCGTATCAATTGTAAGGTATGCTGCAAAGCCAACATAATTCACCGCTTCATTTTTCTTCTTTACCAGTGCCGTGCAGGTCGGGGACTCTACCAAGCGCCATGCGGCGCTGGTTGTTCTTGCCGTGTCCATGTTGCCGAAAATAGTGGCCGACTTCATTGCGTAGCGATGATAAACGGTAAACCTCCAGCTGGATTCGTGTAGACATCACTGGGATATCAGAACCATCCAGCACAGCTTCCTTGTGCTTTGTTCTCAAATAAAATGCCGATCTTAGTAAGGAACGAAGCGAACTGTGCTGTGTGCTTCCTTATCTAAGAGTAGTAGACGATCACTAAAGGTTCTCTGTGTTGTGGAGCAACATCAGTTTCACATAATGCTTCATTTCTTAGTAGTTTATGGGGACTTATAATTTTCAGGATTTTCAGTAATTTTATCTGGTCGAATGGGCATTCCCGTAAATGATATGGCTCACTAGTTTGCCTGCGAAGCTATACACCGTGCACCAGGACTCCCATGGCTTAACCCACCGACGGTGCACTCGGTCACGGCTTACAAAGCCACTGTCCATGAATACTACGCGCAGCAAAAATTCAAATTATCTGATTGACCACCGCCCCACCCAACCATATCTATCCGTGAGCTAGAACCATTCGCCCAAAACAACTCAATCTACCTCATAAAGCAGTGAAACCTAATTTCTAGCGGTACACTTCTGCACCTGAGTGCTTCAACTGTTCCCACATATATACCGGTATCGAGCAGGGCCTTACACAGCGCCACACCGCCACCTAGTCCCACGCCTCATTTTTCCCTCTGCCTCCATTATGGTCCTCGTGGATCGCGTCCCGAGTCTTGATGCCACAACACGCCTGAGGCAAACGCTGTCTTGATAAACTTCTCACACTATCGCCACTATCCTCGCCGACAATCGTACCGCCACCACGGTAAACGAGGCAATTGTTTTTGACAAAATTTTGCGATGTCCATCTGCGCGAGTACTTTTGTTTTGCATTAATACTTGGTTTTAAATAGTGCGCACCCGATAAGAGATACAAAAAAATGGCTGAGGCTTAGCTAAGGTTAAGCCTAGTCAGATGCGAAGCATATTGGTGGCTAGGCTTGGTAATACATGGCTTTCCTTGGTTGAATACTTGGTCATTTTAATACAACCACTAGAAGCCTTCGTCGTGGGGGAAGACAACGGCATGGCTACAGCGGAACGCCGGCTAACCCCGAGACGCGCGTTGGGTGAGCGCCTGGATTGCCACGGAAGCCGCGTCTGCCTGCCCGGTGGAGTGAGCGTTTCACCTACACCGAGTGTGAACGCGAGTTAGAAATGCGCGGGAATGCCGCTCGGGACATTCCGGCGTCTGTGCGATGGCATCGTTCTCCTTCTTCCAGCGCGTGACGGCGATCTGTCGTGACGTCATGTGTCACGTGGTATGTCACGTGGTGAGACGTCACTGTACCACGTGGTCTGCACGGCGTGCAACCACAGCGACGGCGCGAGGTTGACCCCCGTCTTCCTCTGTCGTGACGTCATGTGTCACGTGGTATGTCACGTGGTGTGACGTCACTGTACCACGTGGTCTGCACGGCGTGCAACCACAGCGACGGCGCGAGGTGGACCCCCGTCTTCCTCTCTCGTGACGTCATGTGTCACGTGATATGTCACGTGGTGGGACGTCACTGTACCACGTGGTGTGCACGGCGTGTAACCTCGGCGAAGCGCTGTAGTGTACCTCTAGTAATATGCTTCGCATAAAATTAGAATTACTAAGTACAGTTGAACCCCTCAATAACGAAAGCCCTCAAGAACGAAATTCTCGCGGCAACGAATAATTCTGGCACCCCCGGTGAACTCCCATAGGGTTCAATGCATTTGTCCCCTCTCAACAGCGAAGGGTTTTTAAAAAGCAGTCCCGCATTAACGAAAGTGTGAGGTAGTGATCTGCAACATTTTTTCGGCACATCAGCCAGTCGGGAACATAGAATGGGCAAAACTGCAGCAGCGCACTCATCCGACAAGTCGGGCCCGTTCATTTCACCGGCCAACAAGCACCGGCGCAGCCATTTTTGTTTACTTTCGGTTGGTTCGGATGATGATAGCAAAGCATTTTTGTTTTGCCCGCTGAAAGCGGATTTTTGCTAGCCAGTCTGTTGGGGACTACGAGTGACGAGTGACGACGAAGATTGCGAAAACCAAGCACAAGGTAAGCAAGTAAGCTCGCGTGATGTGCTTGATGCTTTTGACGTTATCCGGACTTTTCTCGGCGACCACGACGACGACGAAGCTATGCATAGGTTATCAAGCTGTGAAGCCAGAGTCGTCAAGCTCTTGCACAGCAATGTCAAGCAGAGCAAAATAAGCGACTTTTTTCATTAAATTTTTGTTCTGCAAGGTAATGGGTGTGCTTATTTGTCTATTATCGCGACAGCGAAATTCTCACGACAACGAAAAGGTTTTCCTGCCCCGGCGGTTTCGTAATTGCGGGGTTGGACTGTATCATACTTTTTATACTAACGGTACTTCTGGACATTTATTCCAGGCACGGTTGCTTTAGACAATTAGCTCTTCTGAGCGTGTTCTTCGGCGGCTTGCAGTCGGAAGTGTGCACACTGCCCACAGCGCATACTGTAAATGAGGCGATGAACAAAACGGCAGCCGCGCTTTATCACCTCTTTTCGCCTCAATGCTTCTCTTGCTGAATATTTCCCCACCCGTTGGCGGGTTCTTCCCCATCTACCTGATCTTCCCCGTGTGCCTGTCTCCTCGACACCATCAGCAAGGATGCTTCCAAAAAAGTGCATGAAACTTATACTTTGAATGGCCTTGGTCGGAGAAAAAATCTGTATTCGCTGAACACGTCGAGGGAAATAGAGCGTTTAGAAACGTTTTATTCATGAAGTTGAAGCGTACGACATTGCAGATCGAGGGGACAAAGAGAACTCTTCAGCACAGCAAGACTCTAAAAATTTTAACGGGAATGTGTAATTGAGAATTTCTAACGCGAATTTGTATATATTTTAGAATTTGTTAGAAAATGAACTTATGAATGACACAATTCATTCTTGCTGGTCACTTAACATCATTTGTTTTCCAGAAATGCCTTGAGTTGACTGCGTCTGTTGGCTTGTAATTGCACTGTTTCTTTGCAGATTTGCGAGATGAAACCATAGTTATGCTGAGCGATATCAATGTAGCTGAGAAACCTCAGGCAGCCACAATTGATATGGAGCCCTCCAGCTACGTATCTCGCACCACATATGCACCTTTGGGAGGTAAAGACCAAGATACTGCATTATACAATCCCATTTCACGCCACGCCCTAGTAAACCGTACCATTCATTGCAACACAGAATATACCATACGATCTTACCATACCAATCGGTACAACATTAGGGACCGGTGATGGTGGTTGAACGATTCAGAGTGAGACACTGAGGGATTCTGAGGCAGAGGAGACAAGACAGGCGTGGAGTCACCGACGGACACCAACGCATGTCATTAACACATACTGCAGTAGGGGCTTCATAAAAACAAAAATGTATACTCTCACGCATCTTAGACCGTAAACCGAATAAAACGCGTAAAGAGTGTAAGCGATGTAGGCGGTGGACGAGCGGTCACACGCAGGTATACAGGCCTGCTTCACATAAAACCTTCAGCACGGCCTTCGCCACACACCGCCAAAAAACACCTCTCGCCCTGGCGCCAAGAAGAGTTTCTTCAGAAAGAAGGCGAGAGTTGTCTCACGGTCGCTTACATTCTTCTCCTCTCATCAGTGTAGTTCGGGCACTAGCAAAGAAGGCGTCCAATAGTTTCTGGAGTGTGTTATTGTACGCAATTTGGGTTAGTTTCAATTCCGACCTTGTGAAGGTAGTGTTTGGTGTAGGCAATGCCAAGCCGCAACCGGTGAAATATAATCCCTTGACGTCGCATTACCTAGATGGCAGATGAAATCGTAAGCCAGCGTCAAGCTTAGACATGAGGTCCTGTTGATGGCCTGAATCGTCCCTGTGTGCATCCATTGCGGCTTACATTGAATACGCCAGCAAGGCTCTAATGTCAGATCTTGAAAAGGCTACTTGAATAAAACCTCCATCATCATGTGCTAAACGAGCCTCGGCATCAGCATTCTGGTTGGAGCTAAGCCGCAATGGCTTGCTATCCACTGATATTTTATAGTATGGCCACGGTGAAAAACGTCAGCTAGCAAAAGCACAATCTGTGGAACAAGCTGCTCGCATGTCCTTGGTTTGAGGTAAGTTTGTATGACCTGTAATGCCGATCTCGGGTCGCACAATAAAGTCTATTGGTGTACTGACTGGTGACCAGTATAATGGACAGTAGAGCTGAATGTTGGGCCAGTTGGTGTACCAACATATTCAAGAAAACTTAGCGCAGAATAACACAAGACGGAAGGGAGAAACACGTACATACACACGAGCGCAAGCTTGCAACCGTATTTTTCGGAAACGATACATCACCTTAAAAAGCAGAAAGGGCGCCAGCGTATGATAGCCAGTGCAGCACGTGTGGGAGCACATTGGTACAGCACAAATAACATCTGTGATAGGCACAAGATAGTTCAAACCCAGCGAAAATGCCCAGAAAGTAGCAACATGAAAGCGGGTTATCGGTCAAGAAGAAAATCAAGTTCTTTTTTGAGAAGGGCTATCGATGATTTACTCAGGGAGCCTGCCGTACTAAATATTTCGTGAGCCTCCACAATTTCCCGGGCCACCCTATCGGAAGCTCTCCCGATAACCACCGTGTCAGATGTTCGGCGAGAAGGCCAAGACCGCTGTGCTGAAGAACTTCAAAGTGTGCAAGGAGAAACCGCAGAAGTTAAAGGCTAGGGCTGTGGCGTTGCTGCATGATCTGAACCTGGACAAGGTAATGAAATTCCGTGAAGGAATGCAAGTCAGTTACGTTGAATGGGTTCGTCACAGTGAAAACACACACCCCACAACCCCTTCAGGACCATCATAACGGAGAGAGATTGCTGGCAGGCACTGGTCAGCAAATTCCTTCAGTCACCTGACCAAGCTTGTGACTGATGACCCTTTCAAGATTGACAGTTCCGGTGCTCTGGTAGATGCACTTCGACAGGACGCTGGCAGGTCTAATTACGGATTTTCGGTGGATATAGAGGAGTTGTTTTAATCGGTGCCGCACGAGGAACTTATCTTGGCCGTCCGTGAATGCATAGAAGTAGCTGGTGCAGTGGCTTTTCAAAACTCATGTGGTGTTTCAGTGGCTGGTTTTTTAGAGTTATTGAGCATGTATTTGAATTCCATGGTAGTCAATTTTGAAAATGAGTGATATGTTCAAAAACGCGGGATATGCATTGGGTCTTGTGTCGCTCCTGTTTTATGCGAGATATTTTTAGCTAAATTTGACCGTGACTTGAAGGCTGATCTTGACAACCATAGCATTGTGAGTATCTTCAGATACTTTGACGATTTTCTAGTCCTTCTGCAACTAGATTTGAAGCATGATGTTTCTATGGCTGCTGACTCAGTCTTGGGGAAGTTTTTTGCTTGCTCCAAGACGCTGAATTTTACCCTTGAACTACCACAGGACCACTGTCTACAAATTTTAGACCTTAAACTGTTTTTCATTAATGACAAACACCTTTGCTGGGCTTACATGCCGCGTTCGAAAAAAGCTTTGTTACCTTTTGATTCCTCTCATTCTAAGCTCGTAAAACGTGGCATTGCCTCATCTTGTGTAAGATCAGCCCTTTCGAAATCATGCACGCGCAGGGTCAAATCCAGTTTTGACCTCCAAGTTGAACGTTTGGAGCGAGCTGGATTTCCGAGTTCTGTATTAGTTTCTGTAAACGAGTCATTGCTTAGACAATTTAGAAGGCTTGAGAGGGCCGTCGATGTTCCTTACCTCACGCTGCCAAGAGAAAAAAGACCTATTCAAGTACTCGCATATGTGCACAAACTATCGCACAATGTCAAAAGGGTTGTGGGGTTTAAATGGGGGAAGATAAACACGTTCTCCCCGTTTAAGCGCGGCTGACATGGTTCAAAACCGCGCGGACCCCACCCCGTGGTCGCGTACGCTACTGAGCGCACGCCGACCACGGCGGGCCGTGCTCTACGGGAACAAAGGAACGACACACTGGCTGACACAAACAAGGCATTTATTGTTATAGCAACAATAACGCCAGCTAGCAACAAAATACACTGAGGAATCTAGGATGTCCGACTCACCAGCACGGCTACGAGCGAACGTCCGCCCACGGTAGGGCAAAGGGAACTCCGAGGTCGAGCGGGACGGGCTCGGCGGGAGTAAGTTCCGACCGAGGGGGCGCCCGTCGACGAAGAGCGAAGCTGCGAGCGAAACGTCTGCTCGCTTCCCGATCCCAGAGAGAAGAGACCTAGCCTTCCCCCGCGCGCGAGCGGCCAAACACGCCATCCGTGGCGCTGCTGTCGCTGCGACGCGAGCGCCCTCCCCTGTTAGCTAGAGTAACCAAACTAAAGGGAGTGCTTTTCGGGGGCAGCTAACAACAGCGGGGTGCAGTGCGGGAAAGTGAACGCAGGGGACGAAGGCGTCCCCACATCCCCCCAACCTTAAATAGACCCACGCGCCTGCAAGTTACATGCTATGGAGGAGTCTCCTGGTCTTCATGCACTTGAGGCAGGTCGTGCAGCGGAGGTCACGCCGACAGAGTGCACGCAGTCTTCCGCGGTATTCCGAAGGCGGCGTGAAGGTCTCCGCTGGGACGACTCGCATGGCCCGCGGACTAAGTGCCCGCAGGCCCGCGAAGAGGAGGGCAGGTTGACCACCGCAGGCCAAGATTCCGCAGTAGTCGCCAGGGCAACAGCAGCCAGAGGTGGCTGCTGTCTGGTCTCGCCACAGCTGCCCCGGATGGATGCGGCGAACAGGATACAGGCCGCTCCGTCGCAGCAGGCGGCAGCGAGACGATGTGCACAGGACAGCAAGCCGCAGTGGCTCCGCTGGATCTGAAAGATTGCCAAAACACACTCCGCATGCCTTTAACGTAGGTCACGGGAGGGGAAACGGCGTACACAAAGGCCTGGTGGCTCAATGCTCAACTCGCTAGCAAAACGTATCGGGCGGCTGTGCAACGCAAAGTTCGAGTGAACAAAGCCCTTTCTTGAGTTGAACGAGAATGCTCGGTTCATGCGAGGTTAAAAAAAAACAGGCGGCCAGCAAAGTGCGCTCCCTCTCAACACCACGGTCCGGTGGTCGTGTCACTTTTGACATGGCGCAGGCAGCTATGAATAGCCTTAGGCCTCACTACCGTAGTGGCGGTCGATGACCCCCAACAAAAGAAAGACCCGAAACGGGTTTCGTGCGCGCAGCCGCGAGGAGACATCAGCGTTGTGGGGTGGTCCTCCCCGCTCACTGCACGAAGCAGCTGCTGAGTGATCGGCGCCCACCGTATCGGACGGTGTCGGAACGCCCGGTGCCGAGCTGCAATACCAGCGAGCTCGTTACGGCACCCGTGGCCCCAGGCCACCCGGCTCCCAGAGCCGCGACTCCCAGAGTCGAAAAAGAGACAGCGAGAAAATATATACAGAAAACTCGGACCACCCACGCGGCTTCCGTACTCACTCGCTTCGGGCTCGGCAACTCCGCGGGCGCTAGGCCTCGCGCTCCCTCGATGCGGACCAAGTGGTTCTTGAAGAAACTCCAGGAAGAAAACTTCACAAAAAAACATGCTGAGCACGTCGAAAAGTTCAAACATGCTGCAGCGCAATACACCTCGCACTCAAGAAAGCATGCCGCAGGTCCTAGCGATCAAAATTCACTCTAGGCCTAGCACTTGTCAAGTCCGGACAAAGAGCGTTCCTCGAACCGAACAGACTGTCGTCCAATGTTCCAAGAGCAGGCCCCACGTTGGGCTGCCAGATGTGGGGTTAAAACGGGGGAGATAAACACGTATTCCCCGTTTAACCGCGGCTGAGCCAGTTCAAAACCGCGCGGACCCCACCCCGTAGTCGCGTACGCTACTGAGCGCACGCCGACCACGGCGGGCCTTGCTCTGCGGGAACAAAGGAACGACACACTGGCTGACACAAACAAGGCATTTATTGCTATAGCAACAATAACGCCAGCTAGCAACAAAATACACTGAGGAATCTAGGATGTCCGACTCACCAGCACGGCTACGAGCGAACGTCCGCCCACGGTAGGGCAAAGGGAACTCCGAGGTCGAGCGGGACGGGCTCGGCGGGAGTAAGTTCCGACCGAGGGGGCGCCCGTCGACGAAGAGCGAAGCTGCGAGCGAAACGTCTGCTCGCTTCCCGATCCCAGAGAGAAGAGACCTAGCCTTCCCCCGCGCGCGAGCGGCCAAACACGCCATCCGTGGCGCTGCTGTCGCTGCGACGCGAGCGCCCTCCCCTGTTAGCTAGAGTAACCAAACTAAAGGGAGTGCTTTTCGGGGGCAGCTAACAACAGTGGGGTGCAGTGCGGGAAAGTGAACGCAGGGGACGAAGGCGTCCCCACAGGGTGGCCAACAAGTTCGGAGTTGATGTTGTGTTTACAGCTCCTTTAAATTGTCCCGCCTGTGCGCCATGACCAGCAGGTGCCAGGGGAAGAGAGCAATGAAGAACAAATGTGCCACGAAACACCAAACACAGTCTGTGCCCTGCACTGTTGGAGTGGTGTATAAGGTTCCACTCAGCTGTGGGTCTGTGTACATAGGCTAGGCAGGGCGCTGTCTCAATGACAGGCTCAGAGAGCATGCCAATTTCTTGGGCTCAAATGGAGGCTCGAACCTGTCATTGCATTGCCTTAAATGCAAACACTACGCAGACAGGAATAAGAAGAAGAAACAGCAGTGCCGCCCTCTCCTCCGTTCTACGGTGGTTATCGGGAGAGCTTCCGATAGGGTGGCCCGGAAAATTGTGGATGTTCGCGAAATATTTAGTACGGCAGGCTGCGTGAGTGAAGCATCGATAGCCCATCTCAAAAAAGAACTTGATTTTCTTCGTGACCGATAACCCGCTTTCATGTTGTTACTTTCTGGGTATTTCCGCTGGGTTTGAATTGTCTTGTGCCTATCACAAATGTTATTTTTGATGTACCAATGTGCTCCCACACGTGTTACACTGGCTATCATACGCTGGCGCCCTTTCTGCTTTTTAAGGCGATGTACCGTTTCCGAAAAATACAGTTGCAAGTTTGCGCTCGTGTGCGTGTACGTGTTTCTCCCTTCCATCTTGTGTTATTCTGCGCAAATTTTCTTGAATAATGGACAGCCTCTCGTATGGCTGCCAATTCAGTTACCGTAGATGAGGTTTTATGCATTAGCCTGAAACGGTGACATAAGGCATTTCCTGGCACTATCACCGCTGCAGCTGAAGAGGTGGCCGTCACGGATCCGTGCACAAAAACATGCTGGGACTCATCATATATAGATGCTATGTGCAACAGCAATAGCTGTTTCAGACCGGCTGTTGGGGATGTGCGTCTTCTTTGTTATCGCTTGAATGGTTGTACGGGTGTACGGTTTCTGTACTGGCCAAAGGGTAACCTCCACAATCTGGTGTTGCAAGTGGTTTCAAGGCAACGCATTGCACTGCAACCTGATGGCAACATCGTCCAGGAAGCAGAGACATGTCTGCCATTTCAGCCCACAGAGGATGTTGTTCATCATGCGCTCGAAAGTGCCAGGCCCATTGCAGAGACCTAATGAGATGACATTAAGTTCATAGAGCCCGTTAGGCTTGATTCAAGCTGTTTTTGGGCGATCAACTTTGGCCATCTGCACCTGCCAGTACCGAGAGCGCAGGTCCAAGGAAAAGTACTCCGCTCCCTACGGGCAATCAAGCGCGTCATCTATACAAGACAGGGGGTAGATGTCATTCCGAGTAATTTTGCTTAGCCGGTGGTAGTGTGTGCAGAATCTTATGGAGCAATCCTTTTTCATGACAATCACGGCCGGACAACCCCAACGGCTGTGAGAAGGTTGGATCACGCCGCGGGGAACCATGCCACTCGCTTGTCTATCAATGATGCAGCGTTCAGCGGAGGACACGCGTTATGGGTGCTGGCGCAAGGGAACGTGGGTTCCAGTGTCGAGATGGCTACGAACCGCTGTGGCACTGCCCAACGTTGTTTGGTGAAAGGCGAGAGACGCGCGGATCAGCTGAAGCAAGGCGACCAGTTGGGCGCGATGGATAGGTGGTTGAGCGGCATCGACGGATTCCGTGCTCGTCAGGGTCATTAAGGACAGAAGAAGCATCGGCGAGAATGATAATGCCAGCCGCGCCAAGCGATTCTCCCCAAAGTAAAGTGATGGGGAAAGTTAACGGGTTGTCGACGTACAGGGCGCGACAACCACCTGAAATGGTCAGCAGGGCATGTGGAAGCAGAATAGGCTTGCGGTGAGCACAAAGGGAAGATGGGTAATAATGTACAGAAGGGCCAGAAAGTGCAGCGCAAGTGACAAAAGAATCAAAGAAAGTTGGCATGTCGGTGTCGGCAGCCGCGTAAACATGCGCGGTGGTAACAGGGGAGGCGGCCAGAAAAGCATCAGACCGCGGCGACAAATTAATGTGAGCTTGCGCACAGTCGTTGATGGCGTAATATACGGACAGAAAGGCCGACCCCAGGATGATGTCTTGAGAGGAGTGGGCGAGAATAATGAACTGAATGGTGTAGGAGAGGCCTTGGATGATGAAGCGGGCGGTGGATGCTATGAGAGCTCGAATGAGGTCAGCGCTAGAGGTCCAAAGCGAAACGCCAAAAAGCGGCGTCGTTAGTTATTGAGTTTGCGGCAGATGCGGCGGCTAGTTACGGGCACGGCGGCGCCAGTGCTAATAAACACATCCAGAGGAACACCTTCAACCAGCACTTTAATAACGTTCAGACTAGACATAATAGGCCTTGTGACGTTCGTTGATGGCGCAGTTCTTGCCTTCGGAACTGCGGCGCCTAGTTATCCGCTTGGAGGGGGGAAAGGGGGGGGGGGGGGTGAACGGCGAAACATAGGAGAGGAAGGAAGGCGTCGAGGAAACGGCGACCGGTGATGGTGGTTGAACGATTCGGAGTGACACGCTGAGGGATTCTGAGGCAGAGGAGAAGAGACCGGCGCGGAGTCCCAAGGGGCGTTGTACGCCGGAGTGAGCCTGTAGTTGTGATGGAGGGATTCACGCGTGCGGCGCCAACGGGCCGCACGGCCTGCCATGCCACAGGCAAATCGGGCGGTTACTTGCGTGCGCCATGTATTCATAGAGTGCGGACTGGTGCGAAGCAGCGAATGGTGAGCGAGTGGCAGTGCAGGCAGGAGATCAGGCCGAGGGAGGGTACCAGGTGGCGGATAAGCCGAAACAACCAGGTTAGGTCTTGGCTGGACGACAGCTTCAGCATATGGCAGAGGGCACTAACCAGCGCGGCTGGATTAGCTGACGGCAGGACCTCAGCAACCTGCTCCTGGATTACACGCTGAAGACAAAGCGACAGGGATGGCGTTGAGGCGGGTTGGCAGGTAACCATGATAACTGGCGGCCGACCTCCTGCGGCACCACCTGCTGGATATGTTGAAGTGTTGTTTGCTCGTTTGCAGAACCACCGCCAGCCAAGCTCAATAGGGTGACGTCCCAGCAAATGGTACGGCGGATGATAAGAAGCTGTTTTTGGAGCTTGCCATAGCTCTGACACAAAGATACCACACCGCCGCCGGTTAAGCCTTTTGCACAGAAGAATTTAAAACACGTCGTCTTCAATACCTTCAAGAATGTGCTTTATTTTGTGACCCTCGCTCATGGGTGAATTCAGACGCTTGCACAAGTCAACAACGTCTTCGATATAACGTGTGAAGGTTTCACCGTTCCGCTGGGCCTGACTGCGCAAATGTTGTTCGGTGTGACGTTTTCGGACAACGGGGCGGCTGAAGACAAAGGTCAGGTTGGTTTTCAGGGTTACCCTGGTAGAAAAATTGGTTTTGTGGCTTCGAAACCACAATTTAGCGACGTCGGTAAAATAAAAGTTCATGTTCGTGACCTTAACGACATCATGCCATTTGTTGTTGGCGCTCACGGCTTCGTAAGAGGTAATCCATTCTTCGATGTCGCTATCATCCGTGCGGCTCAAGATGGCAGCACCGGAACAAAAGACAGCGGTCGACACAGGCTGGTCAGGCTGTGTCGGGGTGTCGGTCACAGTGGTAGAGCCTGGTAAGGTGCGACTGCGTATCTCCAGAGTGAAAACAGGCGGCGCTTCCACCAAGTTTAAAGAGGCAGTTAAAAAAGCAATGTAGACGGCCAGAATCTATTGGAATGGTGCTGCTGACCTGACAAGCGTTGTTCTTGTTGTTGTTGTCCTCTAAATAATGGCGCATGCCCACTGCGCGGCATTGTTGTTGTTATTCACCTCGTAGAATGCCGCATATCCATACAGGGGGATCGGAATGGCGAAGACACAGGCGGCGTTCGTGGGCGCCAGACCGAACTTCGCGGGCTTTGTCTTGAGCTTCTACAGCTTTGCCGGCGCTGGCTGTTGGGGCATCAAACCCCAACTGCTTTTCTGACACTCCCTGCATATTACTTGATTGGCGTTTCCCTCGATTCTGGCATGTCATATATGTGTCTAATCGTCCATATCACACGAGGCTTAACATGGCGTGCCCGTCTCAAATACATGACCATTGACGATAATCGCATGTTATGGTATTTACGTCGCAACTTCTCCGCTACTCCATCGTTCCTAAAACTTTTACTTTCTAAATTACTCATACATCCTAGTGTGAATACGCAGCATCTATATGGCCCCTCAAATATAAAACCTTATAACTTTTCTAGAAGTTGTTCAAAATGATTTTGTTCGCATTATCCTCTTTAATACTAAGTCCCGAAATTATCGTAGCCATGAAAGCTAATATTTCCCTCCCAGCCTTAAAATCTCCCCGGAAAATGAGTCGCTTAACTATTTTTCGCAAAGTGTATCTATCACCCCGACACGCTGCATGGAGATTTCATTTCCCCACCCGCATACATTTCCCGCAGCGATGATCATCGTCACAAGGTCAGGATTGCAAAATAGCATAGCAACGCCTGTTTTCAGTCTTACCCACCGAAATTTCATCGAGTGAAACCGCCTATCCCCTGGTATTGCAGCCATTGAAGATAACCTACATTTTCGCGACGCACTACCTAACTTTGCATATTCAGGAGAAATTTTAATTTCTGTTCCGGAAGCATTCACAGCATTGTAATCATTATTTTGTTTCTGTCTATGTAACTCACAGACTGTAATGCCTCTTGCCCTGAGGGTATAATAAATAAATACTTCCTTCTAAGTGAGTGACCTTGCGTTCGTAAATTGGGACTCCATGATGCACATGGAAGTAAACGAAATTGTTAGTAAAGGAGGGATTGTGGGGGGGGGGGGGGGGGGGGGGCGTGGGGCTTACACTGCTATTCTACGACGATGCAACCTTTGCCTTTCCATTCCTGTAACCCATGATGCTTGAGTATGCCTTTCGCGGAATATCGAATGTTGAGCTTGCTTCATAATTAAAATGCCACTTTTTTATTCACGTAGGCTTTCCATGCTATGCCAACGAAACGCAACCGAGTCATGCAAATTCAATTTAGGCTTACAACGAGGATTGCTTAGTTTCGTGCATTTGTATTCTTCAGCATCGGTGAAAGATGCATCTGACGGCGCGGAGATACTGCCATAATATCTCTCCCATCCCCGACGCTTCGGCGCCGCTTTCTACAAGGCGGATTACTGCGAAGGTGAAGAACAGTTAGGCTATACTTTTCCTTGTCATACCTGGCTAGCTTCCCTGCATCAAACAATGGGGATAGGGAAATAAATGGCGAGCTGTAATCGTTTTTCCAAGGCAGCCGAGCCGCTGTTTTGTGGTATGTGCGGTTTCGACTGCGCTTTCCACCACTGTCAAAAATTGTATGGAGCGGCATTTCACAGCTGTTAGAGCTGTTGAGAAGTTTTTGTCTTGACAACACCTTCAAACTAACCAGCAACTGTGCAGGCCACAAAGATGGAAAAAAGGAGCAATAAAAGAGAAGTAAGAAACGCGGAAGTTAGAAACCAGAATATTTCCGTGAAAAAGAAGCATAGTGCGAAGCTAGGTCGACACTGGAAAAGGCAGATCGGAAAGGGAATTGTTCTATGAGAAGTCGAGACGCAGTGCCCTACTCTTTGAAGCTGGACAAGGGTGTGTTATAACGCGAGACCGTTTCTCAGGGGTGCGTCTAGACGCGGGCGGCACCAGACGCGTTCAGGAACGTTTTTTGAGGCCGCCACACAGAGAGGTGAGCTCGCCCTGTGCCGATCAGTTCTACGTATGGCTTCAACGTTATTCCAGCAGAACGAACATTTGTTGAAACAGATCTCGAACAGCAGCACATATCGAACAGTAGTACATATATAATTGTTCAGTTTGCAAAATTCCTTACCATGAATGACGCGGGGAACAAGGTTTCCATCCAAGAGTTCAGAACTATACCGT
>NW_028317683.1:0-27000 GCF_055824585.1 Amblyomma mixtum
GGCACTTTGACAACCGGAGACTCGCAGGAAGAGGGGTGAGGGGGGCGGCGTGTACACCCAGCGGCAAACGATGGGGGCAGAAGCGCGCGCAGCAAGCGGACAACACGATAAAGGGAGGAGGGAAGAGATAGCAGCGACTGACTGATGCCGCTGACGCCGATAGTGAGTCAACCCCAGCTGCGGATGAAAGGGGGCGGAGCTGGTTACGAGGCCGACGACAACGCCGACGCGAAACCCAGGAACGGACGCCAAAGAGCTGCGCTCTAAAAAATTGAGAGAGAGAGATATAGAGAGGGGGAAAGGCAGGGATGTTAACCAGAAAGGTTTCCGGTTGGCTACGGTGGGTGGAAAAGGGTTGATCTGGCGAGCGCACTTTTGTAGCGCGAGCTACGTTGGCCACAGTCTCGCAGTTTTGCGTGCTCTCTTGCTCGACCATTCTGCGCATGCGCGAGAAGCAAGTGACGTCACTACGCACAGCTGGCGTTCCTCGCCGCTACGGAGATAGCGCCGCGTGTATAAATGTGGACAGATACACAGCTACTGCGTGAGGAGGAGGTGGAGGAGTGATCGCGGCTTCGGCCGCTTATCTGTTTTTTCAGCAGCGTCCACTTCGGCGGACGCGGTGTTTGCTGCGACGCGCGTCTTTTCTTTCCTTTTTCTCTTTCCTCTGATCTTTTAATCCTTTTTATCTGCACGCGGCAGCCGTGGTGGCTCGGCTGGAGCCAGTAGGCAGGCGCGTGCAATTTTTTTTCCTCCTTCTCCCAGTCACAACAACACATAACAACAACAGCTACTGCACCGCGGTCCATGGAGGAACAACGCCAGCAACAATGAACACAATGAACGCTGACGGCCTATGGCTACAGCGAGCGTTTCTGGCACAACCTTGTCAATGACTGCAGCCCACATCTCTCTCTCATCACCCCACGTACCTATAAGCACGATTCAGGCGTCCACTGACCCAGGGAACCATTATGCGCATTTTCTTTCCTTAATGCAGTGGGGTCCAGCGGGGACCCTGGGGCGTGCCTTAAATTCCTTGTACAATAAAATATTTTCGCTCTCTCTCTCTCTTCCCTTAAAATGATTTGAATGTAAAAGTTTGTCAACGCTAACGTAATGAACACAACGAACGCCGACGGCCTCAGGCTTCAACAAAGAGGAGAAAAAGAAGGGAAACTATAAGTTATAAATAAACGTTTCCCAATTGGTTTGATTTAGGTTAAGTTTACAGGGTTTAACGTCCCAAAGCGACTCAGGCTCTGAGAGACGCCGTAGTGAAAGGCTCCGGAAATTTAGACCACTTGCGGTTCTTTAACGTGCACTGACATCACACAGCACACGGGCCTCTAGAGTTCGCCTCCATAGAAATTCAACCGCCGTGACCAGGATCGAACCCACGTCTTTCGGGTAAGCAGTCGAGCGCCATAACCATTGAGCCACCGCGGCGGCTAGCAATTGATACTGCACATTGTCTCGTCTTTAATTTAGTCATTGTTTTTAAATTATTAAATTGGTTTTTGAGGAAGGTAAATGGCGCAGTATCTCTCTCACATACCTCGCCTGACACCTGAACCACGCCGTAAGGGAAGGGAGGAAGGTAGGAGTGAATGAAGAAAGAGAGAAAAAGGAGCCGTAAGGAGGTATTCGGAATAATTTTGACCACCTGGGGATCTTTAACGTGCACTGACAACGCACAGCACACGGGCGCCCCTTGCGTTTTGCCTCCATCGAAACGCGGCCGCCGCGGTCGGGTTCGAACCCGGGTACTCTGGCTGGGTATACGGGCTGGGTATACGGGTACTCTGGCTGGGTATAACTCTGGCTCTGACGGGGAAATCCAAAACTCCCTCCAAACAGCAATCAATAAAGTACACTCCTTTGTACAGGCGAACGGGCTCACATGCTCCTCCACGAAGTCCGAATTACTAGTCATCAGGGACATACGAGCTCGCCTGCCCGTACCCGACCCGCAAGAACCTATTGTGCTTCAAGTCGACACCCATCCCATACCTCCGGTCCGCACCATCCGCGTTCTGGGTATGTTAATACAGAACAACACGCAAAACTCGGAAGCCATTCAGCGCCTCCGCACCACAGCCAATCAGATCAACGGCCTTATCCGCCGCATCAGCACCCGCCGGAGAGGTATGAAGGAGAATGACCTCTGTCGGCTCACGCAAGCTTTCCTCATTAGCAGGATAGTCTACTCCTACCCCTACTATCACCTCCGCCGGAAGGACGAGGAAGCTGTGAACAGCATTATACGTTCAGCGTACAAAGCAGCACTGGGGCTACCTCAGTACGCCAGCACACAGCACCTCCTCCAACTCGGCATCTACAACACGCTCACAGAACTCATAGAGGCACACAAGACCGCCCAAATCCACCGCCTCTCACGCACTAAACACGGGCGGCTCATACTTGACCGTCTCAACATCAACCCCATAGGCGACGTCCACCCCACGACGCCCATTCCGATAGGGGTCTATAGCCGCCTAGTTATAAAACCAATCCCCAAAAAATTTTACCGACGATTACGTTACTTCCTAATGCGAAATTTGAGCGCAGCAAATAAGCTGTTTCACCTTTTCGATAGATTGAGGCAAAGAAATCGAACAACACATGTATGCGCTATCACAGAATTTTTTTTTTATTTTTCACACGTATTCCTTTAACAAAGACTCCACTAACAGTTCTTGACAGTCATGAAGGAAGCTTTGTGGTCGGAGAAATAGAGTGATATATGTTCGAATTGGTACACCAATGCTTGATTCTCAAAGACGAGATCTATACAAGTGCCTCGCGAGGTTGTCACAGCCGTGGGACGCGTTACGAGCGAGAGGAACGGGATGTTCTCCCGCATAAGTGTTAGGAAATTGCTGTTTGTCTTTATGTCAACATTAAAGTCCCCCACTACTAACATCGGTGTGGATCGATGGACGGTTAATGCGAGTTGCAGGAAGTGCACGACGTCTTTCGTGAGTGCGGTAGGGGCGAAGTAGGCAGCTGCTACCAGCAAGCCGTTGGGCAACTTTGCGGCGCACAGTTCGCCAACTTCATGTGACGTGCCAAACATTTCGACTGGTATTGCAGAGAGACCTGTGCGCAAGTAGATAGCGACTCCCGCCGCTCTGTTGTGGTCTCTGCGAGCACCACAGCAGTATAGGAAATCTATGATTTCGAGAGGCTCTTCGGGATCCATCCAGGTTTCAGCAAAGCAAAGTACAGAGGAATGGCGCAGAATGTGATCGTGGTGTACGTCCTTGGCATGTGCGGCAAGGGAGCGTACGTTAAGAATGTGGTTGTGAATGATGAATCAAGTGCTGCCAGCGAATGACGCGTCCATTGGCTGTCTGCGTGTGTTATTGATGTGTGGTTAACATGTTAAGCTTCGCCTGTAAGAGTGGAACGCGACAGCGTCTTGCAACGCTGCCAGGGAGTCCACAGAACGCCATCGCCAATTCGGCTGTACGCCTTGCTGGACGGTAAATTTATTTGTTGAGGAAAGGAAATGTATCTCTCTCGCATATCTGGGTGGACACCTGCACCTCGCCGTAAGGGAAAGGGGGAAGATGGGAGTGAACGAAGACGCCGTATTAGCTAGACGCGCCTTTGTTATTCCAAACCATTCGGTTTATTGGTTTATTGGGGTTTAACGTCCCAAAGCGACTGAGGCTATGAGAGACGCCGTAGTGAAGGGCTCCGGAAATTTCGACCACCTGGGGTTCTTTAACGTGCACTGACATCGCACAGCACACGAGCCTCTAGAATTTCGCCTTCATCGAAATCCAGCCGCCGCGGCCGGGATCGAACCCGCGTCTTTCGGGTCAGCAGCCGAGCGCCGTAACCACTGAGCCACCGCGGCGGGGCTATTCCAAACCATTCAGCTGGCATTACGGAGTGGCTAGCGTGCTTGTATCGCACTCCGGAGACCCTGGTTCGATTCCCCAATTCGACCAATTTCGTTCTCGGTTTTATTGATTTATGCGGTCTAACTAGAAACGTTAATTAGGCTATTTCATATTTATATTATTGAATTTCTATCCATCGTGTTCTGTCATTAACCTGTCAATTGTTGGAACTGTCTAGGATGTTCGACACAACGTATATGAAACGAGCAACGTCTTACTGAGTGGGGAAGTGCATGGTGGTGGAGGGAACGCGGCTTCGTACTTATCTGTTTATTTCAGCAGCGTCTCCTTCCGCGGACGCTGTTGTCGCTGCGGCGCGCGTCTTTCTTTTCTTTTCTTCTGACCTCTTCATTCTCCTCTATATTAATCAGGCTAATTGATTAATTAAGCAATTAACTAAACTCTGTTGTGGTCTCTGCGAGCACCACAGCAGTATAGGAAATCTATGATTTCGAGAGGCTCATCGGGATCCATCCAGGTTTCAGCAAAGCAAAGTACAGAGGAATGGCGCAGAATGTGATCGTGGTGTACGTCCTTGGCATGTGCGGCAAGGGAGCGTACGTTAAGAATGTGGTTGTGAATGATGAATCAAGTGCTGCCAGCGAATGACGCGTCCATTGGCTGTCTGCGTGTGTTATTGATGTGTGGTTAACATGTTAAGCTTCGCCTGTAAGAGTGGAACGCGACAGCGTCTTGCAACGCTGCCAGGGAGTCCACAGAACGCCATCGCCAATTCGGCTGTACGCCTTGCTGGACGGTAAATTTATTTGTTGAGGAAAGGAAATGTATCTCTCTCGCATATCTGGGTGGACACCTGCACCTCGCCGTAAGGGAAAGGGGGAAGATGGGAGTGAACGAAGACGCCGTATTAGCTAGACGCGCCTTTGTTATTCCAAACCATTCAGCTGGCATTACGGAGTGGCTAGCGTGCTCGTATCGCACTCCGGAGACCCTGGTTCGATTCCCCAATTCGACCAATTTCGTTCTCGGTTTTATTGATTTATGCGGTCTAACTAGAAACGTTAATTAGGCTATTTCATATTTATATTATTGAATTTCTATCCATCGTGTTCTGTCATTAACCTGTCAATTGTTGGAACTGTCTAGGATGTTCGACACAACGTATATGAAACGAGCAACGTCTTACTGAGTGGGGAAGTGCGTGGTGGTGGAGGGAACGCGGCTTCGTACTTATCTGTTTATTTCAGCAGCGTCTCCTTCCGCGGACGCTGTTGTCGCTGCGGCGCGCGTCTTTCTTTTCTTTTCTTCTGACCTCTTCATTCTCCTCTATATTAATTAGGCTAATTGATTAATTAAGCAATTAACTAAACTCAGTCGAACTTAGTTGCAGCATCACTATACGATCCCTTTGATTGGTTGCATGGTTACTAGCCAAAGTACAATTGGCCCCATTTGAAATTCGCGCACTGTGACGTCACGAGCATTTCGACCAATTGAAAAGCGTGACATTGGGGGCGGAGCTGGTTACGAGGCCGACGCCGACGCCGACGCGAAACCCAGGAACGGACGCCAAAGAGCTGCGCTCTAAAACAAGCTACCTGGCCGCCATGATACGCGCCGTCAGCTGAAAGCCCAAGCACTAGACTCCACATACCTTGCCGACGAACACGCAATATACGTTGATGCTGCACGGCAAAGTGCAAACACATACGTGGCTTGTGCAACCACGCCACAATCTACTATCGTCACCGCCGCCACAGTAGTAGCTCACTCTCCGACAGCGGCAGAAGAAACCGCCATCGCGCTGGCCATCGCTGACCCACGTACGCGCACAGTCCTCAGCGACTCCAAAAGCGCGAAACAAAATTACTCGGCAGGTTTTATCTGCCACCCCGCTGCGCGCATCCTTCGCGGCTGGACTCCCGACCATAAGATCAATCTGGTCTGGGTACCCGCCCACGCGGGAAACTCTGGAAACGAAGGGGTCGACCGACTAGCCCGAGGACTAACCAACCGGGCGGCCGGCCTCACGGGCCCAGACGCTCTTGCCGAGGCTCCTCAGACCTTTGCCGAAATTACCAACCTCTACAGAGAGATGAGACGCCAGTTCCCGCCTCCACACACCGACTTGAATCGAGCGCAAGCCACCTTGCTCCGCAGGTTGCAGACACACTCCATCCTTAGCCATTCTAGACTTTCACTCATCACAGACGGGGAATACGACCCCGTCTGCCAAAATTGTTACCAGGGAGAAATCGCCACCCAGGCTCACGTCCTCTGGAGTTGCGCGGGAAATCCGCCCCCTCGAACCTTACTGCCAGCTCTCTCCGAAGACGGATGGAACCAACTCCTCAGAAGGCCAGGCAAGAGCATCCAACTGGCACTCATTTCGTGGGCCCAGGAAGTCGCCCCCACCTGGGGGCCACACCAAGCCCACCTGCCCTAAATCCCGCCAATCTATGGCAGTAAAATTGTTTCTCTCTCTCTCTCTACTATTGAGCCACCGCGTCATAGTTATGTGTATCGGAATTTCAAGGTTTAAGAGGGCGGAAACAAAGCTAATGACAACAAGCTTAACCAAGATATAGCAATACCTCACTCTATGTATATCCTGGCATAGCAGAGCCAAGCCACTGCCAATTTTTTCGACCCGCATTTCGCCTCGTACGTTATTGTTGTGTCTGGCTACAGGATTATGCCGTAGTCTGGTGTACGTGTGTGTATCTGCTCGTTCTCTTCAAAGAGATTTGGCGGTAGAAGTACTTCTCATCGTGACGTGCAGCGGCACGAGCTGAACGAAAACCGTTTCCGGCAGCAGGATCAATAAAAAATTCAAAGCATAACTGCTTACCACGACAAAGGCGGCCACAATTTTGTTTTTTTGTTCTGTTTTTGTCAATAAAAGAGAAAAATCAATAAGAAAGACGCCGGAGGCGTAGCTGTGTATGCGCCGTCGACGGCCGCTGCCGGCTGCATAGTCACCATCATCATCAGACTGACTACGCCCACTGCAGGGCAAAAGCCTCTCCCATGTCTCTCCAATTAACCCTGTCCTTCGCCAGTTGCGGCCACCGTATCCCCTCAAACTTCTTAATCTCATCCGCCCACCTAACCTTCTGCCGTCCCTTGCTGCATTCACCTTCTCTTGGAATCCACTCCGTTACCCGTAAGGAGGGGCGGTTATATTGCCTTCGCATTACATGCCCTGCCCAAGCCCATTTCTTCCTCTTGATTTCAACTAAGAGGTCATTAACCCGCATTTATTCTCTCACCCACTCCGCCGATTTCTTAACCTTACACCTATCATTTTCCTTTCCATAGTTCGCTGCGTTGTTCTTAACTTAAGCTGAACCCTCTTTGTTAGCCTCCACGTTTCTGCCCCATAGGTGAGTACCGGTAAGATACAGCTGTTGTATACTTTTCTCTTCAGGGATATTGGTAAGCTGCCATTCATGATCTGAGAGAACCTGCCATATGCGCTCCACCCCATTCTTATTCTTCTAGTGATTTCCTCTCATGATCCGGATCTGCGGTCACTAGCTGCCCTAAGTAGACATATTCTCTTACTACTTCCAGCACCTCGCTACCAGTTGCGAACTGCAGTTCCCTTGCTAGGCTGTTGAACATTACTTTCTGCACAGTAAGCGCAGGAAAAACAATTGGATCGTTTTCGAAACACACGTTTGCACCTAGAGCGGTGCAAATGCCACCTAGAAGCATCGTTGACGAACGCTAGTGGGACGATTGACCCGCTACAACGATGTGAAAATGCGAAAAGTGCAACCTGTAATCGTAAGCTTCAGATCAGGCATGCTACAAGCTGTGACTCCAGAGAGATTTCGGGCCCCTGCAGTTGGCAAATTTCACGGCATGCATTAGGAATTCCTGACGGCGGATGTCAACACTTGGCACTGTGTGCCACGGGCAGAAATTATCTGTGCACCTGGAAGAGGCATACATCAGCCGCGTCAGCCATCTATGTAGATTCTGCCATTTATACACAATGTCTTGTGCAATTCATGCAAAAAGCTAAATAAAAAACAGCTTACCACTATACGTGGGTTCGAGCACAAGTTTTACTTGACCATCGTTCTTGACCACAGAAAAATCAATGTATTGTTCCCTGAAAGTTTGATCAGAGTATTTATTGCATCGTTAAAAAGATGTCAACATATCTTGAGGCTGAACGTACAAGCAGAAAGTAAATGCAGGAAAAGATAGTAATAAGCTCAGAGCTTTAATTTTATACAGGTGGAAAACTTAGTAAACCTTCTGTTGATTATGGCTATTTATTCAGAAAGCTCACGATGAAGTATGTTATGCTGCTTAACACAATTTTAGACTGCGCGAGGAAAATTCTAAGCATGGCGAAAATGTTACATTACTGTGAGCGTCACTCTTAGCCTATACTATAAACTCACAATTCGAGCCAAGAAAACTTCATTTCCGCCTGGAACGTATATTGCTTCAACGTATACAAAGTTCAGGTTTTCCTGGTTGCTTACGTGCATGACAGCTATGGTCAAGGGTTAATAATATATCATTTAACAGCAGCCATGACTAGTTGCCCTGTCACCACCCCATTTGGCAGTCGGATTACCTGTACCTTAGTGTATTTTCACTCATGCTAATAAAACAGCGCCAAAGACGAGAACGATACAAGTTTGTCAAACCAGTCTGTGTTTACTCCTCGTCAGTTTCTGATGATTGCAAGCATGAAGAACCAACTAAGTCAGAATGCTAGCCTTGTATTGCATGCTCAAAACATGCATATTCGCCCATATAGTAGAGCCAATGTTTCTGTGCTTGTCAGCTACCTTTGCTGATTAGGTTTTCATCTTAAGGCCTCGTAAACGAGACTATGGATCATGTAATAGTGAAGTTTCTAGTATAAGCGCACGAAAGACTAACATTGGGTGCTTCCCTGAAGCGTATAAAAAGCAGGCCACTCTCGGAGGACTTACTGCTAGGGGTTTGGCCGTATAGTTGAAAAGGAGCCCAGACAATGCAGGAGTTCTCACGCTTTTTTAGCGACACGGCGCTGGAGTCGTGATTGTGTTTTTATGAAATGTGCGTGTAGTATTCTCATTTCTCTCCTCACCTCATCGCCAAACATCACGTCAGTGTAGAGTAGCAAGGTATTTATTCCTCTTTCCGGCCATGCTCTCTGCCCTTTCGATCGTTAAATTTCATCATCATCATCAGCCTGACTACGCCCACTGCAGGGCAAAGGCCTCTCCCATGTCTTCCCAAAAAACCCTGTCCTTCACCAGTTGCGGCCACCGTAATCCCGCAAATTTCTTATCAATCTCTTAACGCCACATTAATAGGGTAATTTTTATACTATTAATTCTAAGTGCGAATGCACGAAAATCTCATGAAAGCTTGAACGTTCTAACCTAGTAAGCTATGCTCAATATGCTTTTTGGCAACTTACGCCCTTGTATAAGTACGGAAAAAGAACACAATATTGCCGAAAGTATTGTCACCATGATATTGCTTAGGCTTTCAACACATCTCCGTGCCACTACATGGAGAAATGAATATGTGGGCGTCGGTCTCAGTAGTATTTTGTTTGACGGCACCCCTGTTCTTGGACTGCGAACTCTGTTTTTTTAGAAAACAAGGAACAGTTTACGCTGGTTCCCGTACCTTGCCTCAAAATGCACAACGACTGGGAACACTGGGCTCTCTTAAAGTGCAGAAAAAATGAAAGATGTGACCGGCTCAATTCGCTTTTGCAATACTCGTAAGAGGCGAGGTGCCGATTACTGATGCACGAAAATAGCATTATGTATCATGAATACCGCGATGAATTCTGCTCGACATGCTTTAGATCTCGGTGTACCGAATCGTAGCAGAGATGAAGAAGAAATTGTCAGCGAATACGTAATTGACAACAGCTCCATTATAAAGTTCAGTGCCGGGACATTCTGAAGGCCCTTGATATTATATGTCATCTAATGAGCCAACTAAGTGGTGTCAGGAAGTACCAGTGGCCATCGAGTTCGGTACAGTGGCGAGATTTGCAATGGCGTCCAGCGTCACCAGACTGTGCTAAAGAATTCGGCTTCCT
The DNA here is from genome assembly GCF_055824585.1 of Amblyomma mixtum. Lineage (NCBI taxonomy): Eukaryota > Metazoa > Arthropoda > Arachnida > Ixodida > Ixodidae > Amblyomma > Amblyomma mixtum. Next base: position 9,952 of record NW_028317683.1, read on the forward strand.
TTATACTGCTTGCAAAAAAAAATGAAATCTGTGTTTTTCTAGAAAGCAGGTGTTTGCTTAAAATCTATTCCAGGATTGTTTTAGGAATGTCATACTGAAGCGGGTCTAAGGGGGTGGCGGAGAACACTAATACATTCCTAGGTATTCGGCTGCAAAACGTGCCTCTGTATTGTTCCGCTTCTGCTCTACTGGCTAGGCAGCGTATACAGTCTTCCTGGTCTCTTTCGCGTCTTAGGCGCCCTCCGCTGCAAGCCGTTTTTACTCCAGAGCACGTTCAGCCTTCGCCTCCTGGGCAACTCTACACGTGGCCATGTTACGCCAGTTCTTTTAGCTGTATTTAGCCCGCTCAGGATCCTCGCTGCTTTCGCTATTTGAGGCGCAGTTAGACTCGACCGCTCTGCGTCGTGCTTACGACACTGCAGTAAAACACTCTCCGGGGCATGTTGGTTCATAGCTGGCAAGAATAAAAGCGCAACAAGAGGACACAAAGAAGGAGGAAAAACGCCTGTTCTGTCGTTTTTCCTGCTTCTTTGTGCCGTCTTGTTGCACTTTTATTCTTGCCAGCTTACGACACGTTTTACCGCCTGAGCCACTTTCGCATTTTCGCGTGAGCCTATATAAAGTTGACACTGGTGATTAAATTGACCTTTTGGTCTCTTGACTCAACCGATGAGTGTGAACTTAACGCGGGGGCAGCGCTGCTCGCTCGGTGGCAGCGCTGTGAAAGATTAAGGTGACGATTTAAAGCATGGTACAAAAATAGCTGACGGGATAATTTGTACTGCATTCTGAATGCACAACTCAAGCATCGAGAGAAACATATACACGTTACACAGGTGAGGAGGGGTGCAGGGCGAAACACCTTGTTTTAGGCGAGGAAGCTCTTCAGGAATACTGAACAGGGTGCCACAGGTAGAGCCGGCGAAATCTTTAGCTGGCGTGCGCGACGGCAGATTCTTCTGTGCTCCTGCGCTCTGTGACGAAGCAAGCTTGAGGAAAACTGAATATTAAGCAGGGTTTTAGTGAGCCTGGGCTTAGATTTGATATCTTAGCAAGTTTGCGTTGTCATAAGCTGCAGGAGCACGGAAAACACGGCCGTCAAGCACGCTAGCTAAAGATTTGGTCGGCTGTACATGACATACTGCTTGGGATCAAGCCATAGTGATATGGGTGGAGAGTAGAAAAATTCTCTTTGGAAACATAGCTGAGAGTCGTAGACGAGGTCGATTGCAGATCAGTGAATGTTTTGCTTTAAGGTAGCCCGGAAATACCTGTGCAGCTGACCTGGTGCGATTGGGCCTTCAAGTATGGTTTTAATGTCTAGTGTAACGTTTCACCATTCTATTACGATAAAATTATAGCCAGCGGTGCACATTCGGGCAGTAGCGAGCAGGAGCACAAGGTTCGCGAAACTACACGACTAAAACTGACGTCGCAGGTTGGTGGTAAAGGTAGAATGTACTACAAAACCCTGCCGGAAAGAAAATCCCTCACAACAGCTTCGCTTTTGATGTCCTGGAGGCGAAACGCTTCGGACCACCGAGTAAAGCGGTCGGTGCAGCTAGGTGTTCTGTGAGATTGAAGACGTGGTCCCGAAATGCCGATTCGGACCTTGACAAAACACTCTGAAGGTTGTGTAAAGGTGTAGAAAGGAGGCGAGGTATGGTGATGGACGGTAGACTGCCGGCAAAAAAAAAGCAACGGCACAAGCACGAATGTGTTTTTTGACACCAGGCCCGGTGAAACGCAGTCTTACATAGTGCCTCGTGGCGCAGATGTTAGTGTTTGATAAGCCATGCAGGGAGTCGAAAACAGCGCGGCGAAAACCCCCAAGCAAATGAGAGAGAGAGAATTTTGTTATCAGAAAAGATAAGTAGGAAGGTCCCAGTGGGTAGGGCCCATCATTCAGGGTCCAATTAGCTGTAGCGATCTGGGAGGGCCGACAGTGTACGCTGGTCGTCCTTGGCTGTGCTGGACAGGAGGGGTTAATGACTGGGAGAGTTGGTATATGTGGGGTACTGGGAAACGACTGGGAAACGACTGGGTATTTCCATGTCTAAAAGTAGAGGGTTGAGTGCGGCATATAACTGCCCTCGGCTCGCAATTCGTTGCTATTCCATCATATCACATATATGAAAGAAATCAACATTTATTGAAAACAAGGAAAGAAAAGGAGTATTTTTGTATTAATTGTGGGGCTGATGAATTCATTATATTGAATTCTAGTCTATATTTGCTTTATATTCACAAGACGACCGCCTTAGAACTCCTATTTGTAAACTGATCGAAAAGTAGCGAAGCGCAGAGTGCTCTCTAATTTTATCGGATAAACGAGTTAACAGTGATCGCTGTTCTCACAGTGATGCCTGCCTGTAAATAACCAAGCATGTTTTTTTCCAAAACTTTGCGTCATCCCTCGGTCTCTTCCATCTGAAAATATTGCCTTTGTTTGAAAAATTCCAAAATTAAACTAACAGTATTATTTTGATTTGCCTTTTGAAAGTAAAAGCCAATAATTGGAACTAATAGTTCCACGCATAGAAAAAATAGAGGTTCACATTCATTCATTCGGGTTCAATATTAACTTTAACTGTAAAGGAAGTTTTGTTTCGAAGGAATTAAGAAAAACGAAGAATAAAAATATTTTGTAATACGTACACTCTTTGCATAGCATTACCGCCGTTTCTGAAAATATAGAACAGTGTTAGTGAATTTGCTTTAGAAATACAGTTATCGTAAAGACACTTTGATATATAGGTGAGATTTAATGACCCAGCTGCCCTCCTAACCGAAAAAATAAAACAGGCAATGTAAGACACATTTACTCCATCATGCTGTCTTCCCATCTTGCCGAAACACGTTCGTATCAGTTTTAACGACAATGAAAGAAAGGCAAGTTAATGAGTGAAACTGGAAAGAAGCTGAAAATCTGTTCAAATGATCCGTAGCATCACCTGAAAAGAACCTGGCGCAAATCTCGGAGATACTGAATTTTCGCTCAGGTTTTCCAAGGAAAACGTACTGCAACACGTAAGCCAAAGCTGTGCCGCTGCGCGTATGCACTTCTCAGGCATGGGCACGTTCTCGATCTGTAAAGGCATCCGACGGTCACTGGCCGCACGTTGGTGACAGTCGAACGCAGCTTCTGTACATCCGAAGAAATCAACCTGTGCTTTTCTATGACAGCTTCTCAGAAAAACAGACGGAGTGAAAAGGTAGGGGCTGGACTAACGACATGTTGGTATGCGGGAGCTGCCATAACGGTGATAGAACAGTGAGCGGCACACAAGCTCGGCAGAGCCGAGTGGGCTGAAAAGGGCCGCGCGATGTCAGTATGGTGATAGAGTGCGCTAATGACAAAACGCACATGCCAGCCGAAAAACTGCATGGGAAGAGCTTGAGGAGCCCTCGACCCCCTTTACAAGCAACAGCACAGGAGCGATGCAGGCACCATACCTGCGATGAAGACGGGAATGTTTTTTTCCTCTCTTTCTCCTTTTTTCATTAGATGACAACTTTACAAGACATATACACAGGTCAGTAAAACAAAGAAACAATGGTCAGTCTGCCTTTTTCATGTCCCAAAAACAAATTAAGCGGCATCTTGGTGGAGCAGCGCAAAGGACGGGGCACAAGAAACAAGGAAGGACGTACACAGGCGCTGACTATCTACTGAATTTTTATTTCGAAATACAGAGAATATATAGCAATCCTAAGGAGGTGGAACATAGATAAAAAGGCTGCTCAGTCACCGGAATCCAGAAGACAGTCACGTCAGTAGATAAAACATATTGGTAAATGTAGTGGCGGTGAAAGACGATAAGGATAAGCGGAGGGTGTAAAGGGCGATGGAGCGAAATAACGGATGATGAATTTTCAAAGAGCCAAAAAAAAGGGGCTAAAAGCGCGAAACAACTAAAAGGAGTAAAGGCCTGCGACGAATAAAAGCTAACCTTATGTCACAATTAAAAGACCAAAAACCGGGAATAAAAAACAAAAACAGGATGGGATAAAATCAAACAACGCAAAGAGTCACAACGCATGCCCTGCTGTTCTCAGAAAATCCAATTCTTTCTGAGATAAACTAATGGATGGTACACTGACACAGTGGTCTTTCGCACGACGGATGTTGCAAGCCTCAATTTTTTCTCTCAACGTACGATCTCGTCCTTTCCCAATGATTGCACATTGGTCAAATATTGGGACGCAAGTTTTGCTCTCACATTTTTTTAAGTGCTTGGCCAGATTTTCAGTGATGGCTATGTTACCTACATTGTTATGTTCTTGAAGTCTAACACTGATGCACCTTCCCGTTTGACCAATGTATTCCTTCCCGCAGGATAAGGGCACAGAGTACACAACACCGGATGCACAAGGAACATGGGGATTACTGTGCGTTTGCCCACAACCACGGAGAACTTGCTGGTAGTTAACTCTCCTGCAGAGAGAGGCAAGCTTGTTGGGAGCGGAAAAAACCACTTCGACGCCTGCGCGTTTCCCAACTTTCTTTATACCTTGGCTAACGTTGTGCAGATAGGGCACAACCACAACCTTTCTGCGGTAATCTTCCTTCCGGGTGGGCAAACGTTGTTTTTTTCTTTATGCTGCCTGCAACTGATATCAGGAGAGGTAAAGGGTAGCCCGCCGCAAGGAGCCGCCCCACCTGCCCTTGAAGACAGCCATGAAGCCGATGTTCGCAGGCTTTTTAAAGGGCATTGCGGAAGCATAGGCTAATGATACCTCGCTTTACCAACTTCGAGTGTGCTGACGCGTATGAGAGGAGCGGCTTTTTACCTCTGGGTTCGTATGACCAGCAGGCATGCGCAGGAGAAAAATGCAGACGTAGGTCAAGGAACCGTATGTTGTTATCTTCTAGGAATTCAGACGTTAATACAAGGAGACGCAAACATTGGTCAAACAAGGACTGAACTGGTAAAACAAGGACTGAAGGACAGCATAGGCTCATGCACAGCCTCTGTTCTTAGTGAACTCTTTCTTGCCTACTATGACAGACTGCTGCACAAAAGAATCGGTAGTACCTGCGTTGTCAAAATCTTTCGATATGTAGACGACTATCTCGTCCTTTCAAAATGCAACAGTGAAGAGTTCAAAATTGCAGCTCCCTAATTTCAGTGCTCGTTTGACCAATGTTTGCGTCATCTCGTATTAACGTCTGAATTCCCAGAAGATAACAACATACGGTTCCTTGACCTACGTCTACATTTTTCTCCTGCGCATGCCTGCTGGTCATACGAACCCCTAGGTAAAAAGCCGCTCCTCTCATACGCGTCAGCACACTCGAAGTTGGTAAAGCGACGCATCATTAGCCTGCGCTTCTGCAATGCCCTTCAAAAAGCCTGCGAACATCGGCTTCATGACTGTCTTCAAGAGCAGGTGGGGCGGCTCCTCGCGGCGGACTACCCTTTACCTCTCCTGATATCAGTTGCAGGCAGCATAAAGAAAAAACAACGTTTGCCCACCCGGAAGGAAGATTACCGCAGAAAGGTTGTGGTTGTGCCCTATCTGCACAACGTTAGCCAAGGTCTAAAGAAAGTTGGGAAACGCGCAGGTGTCGACGTGGTTTTTTCCGCGCCCAACAAGCTTGCCTCTCTCTGCAGGACAGTTAACAACCAGCAAGTTCTCCGTGGTTGTGGGCAAACGCACAGTAATCCCCATGTTCCTTGTGCCTCTAGTGTTGTGTACTCTGTGTCCTTATCCTGAGGGAAGGAATACATTGCTCAAACTGGAAGGTGCATCAATGTCAGACTTCAAGAACATAATAACAATGTAGGTAACATAGCGATCACTGGAAATCTGGCCAAGCACTGTAAAAAATGTGAAAGCAAAATTTGCGCCACAATATTTGACCAATGTGCAATGATTGGGAAAGGACGAGATCGTACGTAGAGAGAAATAATTGAGGCTTGCAACATCCGTCGTGCGAAAGACCTCTGTGTCAGTGCACAATCCATTAGTTTATCTCAGAAGGAATTGGATTTTCTGACAACAGCAGGGCATGCGTTGTTACTCTGCGTTGTTTGATTTTATCCCATCCTGTTTTTGTTGTTTATTCCGGGTTTTTGGTATTTTAATTGTGACATAAGGTTAGCTTTTATTCGTCGCAGGCCTTTACTCCTTTTAGTTGTTTCGTGCTTTTAGCCCCCTTTTTTGGCTCTTTAAAAATTCATCATCCGTTATTTCGCGCCATGGCCCTTTACACCCTCCGCTTATCCTTACCGTCTCTCACCGCCACTACATTTACCAATACGTTTTATCTACTGAAGTGACTGTCTTCTGGATTCCGGTGACTGAGCAGCCCTTTTATCTATGTTCCACCTCCTTATGATTGCTATATATTCTCTACATTTCGAAATAAAAATTCAGTTGATAGTCAGCGCCTGTGTACGTCCTTCCTTGTTTCTTGTGCCCCGTCCTTTGCGCTGCTCCACCAAGATGCAACAGTAATAACTATCCCAGCCACTTGCTCTTCTCAAAAATTAAACGGCAATGGATTTGTCCCTCGAATACTTCCCGAGAGGCGTGTCTACAAGAGAATTAATTAATACAATGACCTAAAGCTTAACAGGTATTGTTTTACCAATTGTGCTCCCATTGCACCTGCCACGCAACGCGAAACAATTACATGGCCAGAGCAAAGTGGAAACTAACACTCTCTTCACCCGAATGGTGGTCTTCAACTTAGGTTGGTGTGACAACTCTAGCTGTCGCAGCTGTTTGAAGATCAGGACAGATCGAGAACGAAATGCGTTCTCGTGTAACGCTGGCATTTCCGTTACCGTCCCCTTTTAGAGCGCAGCTCTTTGGCGTTCGTTCCTGGGTTTCGCGTCGTCGTCGTCGTCGGCGTTGTCGTCGGCGTCGGCCTCGTAACCAGCTCCGCCCCCCTTTCATCCGCAGCTGGGGTTGACTCACTATCGGCGTCAGCGGCATCAGTCAGTCGCTGCTATCTCTTCCCTCCTCCCTTTATCGTGTTGTCCGCGTCAGCGGCATCAGTCAGTCGCTGCTATCTCTTCCCTCCCTTTATCGTGTTGTCCGCTTGCTGCGCGCGCTTCTGCCCCCATCGTTTGCCGCTGGGTGTACACGCCGCCCCCCTCCCCCCTCTTCCTGCGAGTCTCCGGTTGTCAAAGCGCCGGCTCGAACTTAATTCCTTTCTTCGCTCCTCCTCCAATGCAACCCCTGTGCGGTGGCAATCAGAGAGCCAGATCGGTGGCGGCGGATCTGTATATGTGCACCGCCCGAGCCGAAATTGCCGCTGCCGTTCGCCCTGTGCGGTGGCAATCAGAGAGCCAGATCGGTGGCGGCGGATCTGTATGTGTGCACCGCCCGAGCCGAAATTGCCGCTGCCGTTCGCCACTGCGAAATTATCTGCCAGTTTTTTCTGAGCCATGAGCGAGACGACCGATGGAAGTCCTCCGTCTGCTAAAAAAAAAATTCTGTGATAGCGCATACATGTGTTGCTCGATTTCTTTGCCTCAATCTATCGAAAAGGTGAAACAGCTTATTTGCTGCGCTCAAATTTCGCATTAGGAAGTAACGTAACCGTCGGTAATTTTTTCCTCGGGAAGTTGGCTTCACTGATTTTCGGTAGCTGCACCGCGCGCGGGGTAGCGCTACGTTTCACAGTGCTTAAGCGTTGGCCCTAAAGAATTTCTTGCCCCTGGTCCTCCTCAGTATGCCGCCATTTTTCGCCTGTATGTGCATGTGAACCGCCATGAAAATCAGTTACAATAAGTTCCCGTGTCTGTGTCCTACCTCTCTGCGCCCTCTAGGACCTTCTTGCCTTGGCTGGCATTCACAAGGCTATTATATAACAGAAGACGCCAGAGGCTACGGTGGAGAAGGGTTGAAATGCGGGCCAGTTGGTACATTGTAAACGAAAAAAACCAGTCACACAAGACCACGGACAAGAAGAGTGTACACACCACAACGACTGGACTAGCAACTGAAGTTTATTAGAAAATACATGGTCCGAGCAAGGCCAGCAGAGCATGCGCAGCAGCATCGTCACTAATCACTGAGCAAAAGAGACAAAGACAAGAAATCCCATCTATCGTGGACGACCTAAAAAAGCAAATTCTTTTTCAAGCAAGCGCACCGAGGTTGTGCGTATACAATCAGAGCCTAACAATCCGATATGATATGCTTCCAGTATTTCCCGCTCCTGTTTTTCCTTGCCTCTACCAAGAATGGTGAGATTGCTGAATAAAGGATAGCAGCCACATTCATGGCAATGGCGAGGCAAGTTTGCACCACCATCGGACCCCAGGGAGGAGTGATGCTCACGAAGCCGGTCATTTATACACCGGCCAGTTTGGCCGATGTAAAGTCTCTCGCATGTGAGGGGGAACTTATACACCACCTGTGCGACACATGTCGTGAACCGATTCTCATGCTGCGTTTTGCAAACGTGGTTCCTTTCCCTGCCTCGAGAAATGCGCGAACACAGTCCCGACAACTTGCAAGGAGCAGAGAACACCAAACTCACTCCCTGCTTGGCCGCCACTTTTTTCATGTTGTGGCTCACTTTATGCACGTACGGCATGACCTAGAACTTCTTTCGTTCAGTTGGCCCAACGTCAGTCCTCTTCGTGCGTCCTTTCTTGAGGTTCTGAAGCAGCGATTCAGCCACTGCCTTCAAAAGTGGTTTAGGGAACCCCGCGGCTTCCAAACCTTTGCACTGATTGTCAAGGCTGGTTTTGATGGCATGGTGACAGCCTTTTCCCAGTGCATGGCGGAAACAGTTCATCGCAATCCCTCTCTTTACAATCTTAGAGTGCGCAGAACCGAAAGGTAACAAAGCTTTCTTGCTTCTAGGCGAAAACATCCAGCATAAATGGCCATCGTCAAGGAATGTTAGTTGCTGTTCTAGGAACCTAATAGAATTATTGCTAGGGAGTTCATGAGTAAAATTAAGAGTGCGTGAAGAAGCTTTAAAAGCAGTCAAAACATCGTCTACTGCTGCGGGCAGAGTGTCATTAGGTGAAAGCTCTAAAAATACTAAAAAATCATCCACGTACCTAAAAACTTTGCACACACGCTTGTCATGAAGTAAGTTTTGAAGTGTTCTGTCAAATTTTGTTAAAAATATCTGGGAAAGCACTGGGGCAACGCTAGAACCAATACATATTCCAATACATAGATGGGATTTCTTGTCTTTGTCTCTTTTGCTCAGTGATTTGTGATGCTACTGTTGCGCATGCTGTGCTGGCCTTGCTGGGACTATCTATTTTCTAATAAACTTGAGTTCTTAGTCCAGTCGTTGTGGTGTGTACACTCCTCTCGTCCCTCCTCTTTTGCGACTCGTTTTTTTCGTCTACGGTGGAGGTACTCGTGGTTTCTCACTTCCTCACTGAATCGTAAAGCACTCAAGCCTATGCTGGCAATGCAGCCGTGTGCTGTTCTGACAAACAAGGATCTGGTTTAAAGTTTGAAGTTCACCACTCGAGAATTATCCGAAGTTCCCGCCGATGCTGTCTAGAATAATGTGCCACATTTTTCGAAATATAGCAGGCGGATTACCGATGCGTCAAAACTGCTATCCCGCGTGGTGCGGACTGTTTATGGGCGCGCACTATATATGACTTAATTTTTAAAGATTCTTTTTCAGAGGAGGTGGAGCCTAGTGTGGCTGTCAGAATAAGAAAATACGTTGCCCGACTGCATCTGCGACATTTTACCGCTCTTTATCATATGGCGAAATCAGCTCCCATATGGTAGTAACTTGCGATATGCAAGCGATTGCTCCTCATGGTAAACTGCAGTACTTAAATTTGAGAGCACAAGCGCGCAACCTAGTTGAATAATGACAGAGGCGGAAAAATAAGTCTTCCTGAGAAGGTATCAAAGAAATTGTCTCCACCCGCTTTCCAAAAGCCTTAGTAGAAGCATCTGTGACAGTGGTATCAGACTCCTCGGGTGATGAACTTATGACATTACTTCGTCGAATACGACGCATTTGACTTCTTTTATTCTTATAGCACCGGCGAAAGTTATCTTGAACCGTTTTATCGCTGGCTTTTTCCCAGTCTAATAAAAAACGCCAGAGTTTTATTGCTGGAGATTAAAATTTTTTCTACCGATTGTGTACTGCTTAATGACAGGAAAAAAATTAGGGATGGCAGTCATGACTACTTATGTGGTTTAATTGCAAAAGCATTTTTCTTCGCATTTGTAGTTCGCTGCAGGCTTTATTTATTGCCTAAATTTTGAAGAGGCCACTCTGAAGTTCATGTAGAACTTCGGCAACATGATCTGGTTAACATTTACCGCAGTTGCCAGGTAATGTTTGCTTGAATTTCCCGATAATTGAAGAACAAGGAATTACAACAAGCTACTTTACATTCCTGAAAAAATTGCCTACAACATTGCGTCATTTTATAGGGACACCAAATAGCCCATGTCACTCTGTTTTATGTGCCTCTCTGTAGTTTATCCAAGAGTAAACAACGAGGGGTTTTCTCGAGCGATGGCAACCCACCATTACTAAGCTCCCTTTTTCCATGACTGTAGTCTCTCAGCTTCTGCCATTGCTTAAATTTTCATTGTGTTTAAAAACACTACCTGATAGGACTTTCACCACATCGCATTATTGATTTCAATATAAAGAAATATAGAAAAAAGCTTATGGTTTCTTTGAAATTTGCAGCTAGGATTAAGGCACGAATAGTTTAATGTGGGACATTATTAGAAAGCGATATTTTATTCTTTATCAACAAAAAACTGTAGATACTCATGTATTGGAGCGATGGAGGTAGAATTGAACGCAAGTTATAAATTATAATTCGTCATACGTACATTTGACGCCTAGTGTTATCGCTGGTTCTGAAACAAAGTAAAAATACAATCAGGCACTTGTCGGCGCAATACAATATCTGCAAACATTGTTTGCCAGCCAGCTTAGGCTAGTTATAATGGCCGCAGTTATAGTGAGCACTCGCTTATTACGACCGAGGGCGAAGCTATTTTGAAATATACATTAGGGCTATAGCACTCTGTCTTCTCTATTCGAGCTATGTTCAGGAAGTAAGGGCCGTTTGGTCCTAGAAAGAGAGAAGAAGGGCAATAGCCTAGACTCACTCTCATCGCTCGGAGCGAGAGCCTGCTGACCCTGATAGACCAGGGACTGTGTTTCACCGTCGTGGTTTCGCCGTCGCCTAAGCGCTGACCTAAGCCCTCGTTACATTTGGTGGATATTTGGTTTCCCATCCTCGTACCACCCTGGAACTTCGCAGCCGCACGCTACCGACCCCCGATCTGCCCAAGATGGCAACCACCAAGCCGCGCAGGTCGGCTATGCAGTCCTCGGCTCCGGCACCCTACGGTAGCGGGACCCCACCCTATTCGGCGGGATTTACGGTTTGACGCTGAAGACTGCCTCACATCGTACGAGCGGGTGAGCACATATAACAAATGGGCGATATCATCAAGTGAAACAACCTCATATTTTATTTCACTGGTCTTACCAACCAGTGGTTCCGAAACCACGAAGCAGACTTTTGTTCTTGAACCGCTTTCAAGGCGAACCTCACCGAAGTGCTTGGACGCCCTGCTGTGCGCATGCTATGCACCGCACACCGCTCGTGTTCCTAGCATTCCCAGCAATTGGGTGAGACCTTCGCAAGCTACACTGGAGATGTGGTCAACCTGTGCTCGCTCCTCAACGCCCAGATGTCGGAGGCTGACGAAATCAAGCTGATTCTGAAAAACTTCGCGGATCATGCCATTAAGATGCTGCTGTCGCCAGATCTCAGCACCGTTGCTGAAGTTTTCAGTCTCTGCCAGAGCTACGACAAGCTTCTCAAGCAGTTGCCTTTGTCTGGGCCTTTGGCAAGCTTGGACTTTATCTCTAGCTGTTTTTTTTGACATGGACACGGACCAACATGTCCTACGTTTGGTTTCTTCTTTAAAAGATAACTTTGGCTGGTGGCTCTACGAGCTGTCTCTTAACACGAATGTAACGCGTCGTCTACCGGTTGGGCCAAAAGCATCAGGATGCTGATGGCCTATCCCGTTTGCTGCTACCGGCTAAATATCCCAGCCTCTCTGCCCTTGAATCCGCTGCGCCTTCCCTCAACACCTGTGACGTTCCTTCTGAGCACAGTGAAGATCAATATAGTGTCTTTCTTCTCGACTTACTCTTCGACCCACCTATGGTTCCAGTATAGGTGGGACCCCCGTACGGTTGCAAGTCAAAAACCCCGCCATGACGAAGGTCAGCTTGAAAAGGATTTAGCGCCCGGTTCAGTAGTCTGGCTGTGGATACCAGCCATTGATCCCCGCCTCTCCAAGAAACTTCTCTCGAAATACCATTGCCCCTATCGTGTCCTGGAGCGCACATCCTCAGTCAAATATATTACTGAGCCCCTCACACCGTGCCGATCTCCGCCGACGTGGCCACCAGAGTGTGCATGTCCAACGACCAAAGCAGTACTAAGAGACCTGGTTGTGTTGTCGGCACCATGAGTTGCCCGGATGGCTCTTTTTCTCACCGGGGTCATTGTGAAGAAAAAGGGCATTAGCCTCGCCGCACTGCTATTGCTACGATGAAGAGCCTCCTGGCCCTGACAGACCAATGACTGTGTTTCACCGTCATGGTTTCGCTGACCTAAGGCCCCATTGCAAGAGCTATATTCATTAGCAAATATTTTTATTGGCCGTTTAATTCCCTAAAATCAACATCACTGTTCTACTTTATCACTGTTCTCTTCTAAGCACTTTTCTTAAGACTGCACTAGCTATCTTTTTTATTCACTCTACACAGAAGTTTGCCCCCTGGGAACTGCACCTTTTGAAAACGGTGGTCTTGAGTTCCTCGTCGCATTCGAATCATTCTCCGCCATGCCACTGTTTTAAATCCAAGAAGAAGAAATATTTGCTAGGTGCAAGGCAAGGGCTTTAAGAAGGGTGGTTAAAAATTTCCAACGAAAGTCTTGAATCCATTCCTTTGTTATGGCAGCGGTGTTAGGACGCGCTTTGTCACGGATGAAGACAATTCCGGACGGCATTTCCACTTGCCGCTAAATTCGATCACACACCTTCGCTCATTAAATCAATCAAGGAAAACGCCGTTTTCGTCTCCAGTGAACGGTAGCCATCTTTTTCTGAGTCTAGTGAGGCGACTGTTCCAATTTTTTGGCTTTGATGAAGTTAACTGGTGCCACAACATTGACTGTTGTTTTGTGTGTGCGTTGGTGCAGGGTATTTACTCTCGTCGCCCGTAACAATAACCTAGGCAAACCGCTTGACCATGGTAGGCGGGTGGTGATCCTTTTGTGCACAAAAATTCGATCACAGACCATCCTTCGCAACTGGCGGGAGTAAAAGTCTTCGCGGACGTTGTTGTCTGCATTCACCGATGGGAAAACAACTACCGATTGAAAACAATAACTGTTGTGACTTCGGAAACAGTCTAAAGAATGGCGCTGGATGCGTTCAATTTTGTTCTCAAACACCAGTATTTAAGTTTACATAAACGACCCTTACTTTTCGAATATGCTTTATATAAGGGAGTGTGGTCGCACTACTCGGTTACAGTGAGCGAAAAGGAGCCATGAACTATGTCCCGTTGTGGAGAAACCCTGGCCGTAGGGAGCACGTTGAGCAACTTCCACTCTTCTTGAAACCAATTAGCAAAGAACAAGGCGACCAAAGATAATTGGCAGCTAAGTTCACGACGACGAGGTACATGATCATTCAGTGGGTACTTGTAGGCCGGCCATAAAAAGGGCTTAAACTGAAGGGGCAACGTCCTGGTCGTGAACAGAGGTAGCTATAAAAGTGCAACTACCAGGCATGGTCGGTGATGAACCAAGGGAAGCTGTTTTAAATGTCTGAATTCCAGTCATGAAGTATGCCTTGCTCGTTCAGATATTCACGTGGTATGCATTGTCTGTCGAGTGTGCTCTCCACGTTGCGTGCTGCTACCATGTGCATTGCAAAGTCCCACGCTGCCGTTATGTTCAGAGCACACGTGCGTTGCGCTAGCCTTGCGGCTACATGGATCCAAAAGCGATAGATGACGCTGATGAAATCACACGTGATCAGGTGCGTGTGGCTATGGCGCAACGTACAGCTGATGCACAGCTGAAGGGATGTGATTGATGTCGCCTCCAATTACTTCTATGATGCGGATGATTCTGCTGACATCGTAGTCAATGCGGACGTAGCCACTGTACCGTAAGTAAGGGCGCTTCCCGACTGCTACAAATAGGCTCAATGCGATGATGAAGTGGCCGAACTCCCACCAGATATGTTGAGTGTTTAAGCCCACAATATTTCTTCCATCGTGTTTTTTGGAGAGACATGGGTGAGGCCTTTGTGCTGCAGTCAGCGCAGTCGAGATGATTAGGTTGTTGACTTCTCTCACTAGCTCAAAGCCGCTTCTTTGGCAACAAGGCTCTTCAGGAGCGCATAAAGACTTGCTGGAGAGTTTGGAAAGTGCGGTTCTGAGTGGAAAAATAGGGCGCGCACACCGTCTTTCTTTTTAGAAGTAGGGGGACTTTAAAATTCTCCTTAAGGGTTTGAGGCGATAGTATTAATGAGTGACAGTAATTAGTGTCATGAAATAGCGAACCCAATAACCTACGAATTGTTGTACGGTAATGCAGCGGCTATGTGAGGAAAAGTGCCAATAGAGACTTCCTTTCATCCTCACTCAACGAACATTTCTAGTGGCGTAGAGGTAGTGTGCCGTGTTCGTGACCCAAAACGACAGGTTCGATTCCAGCACTTGACCGACCAGTTTTTAATTGCGGTTAAATTGAGATGTCTCTGACGTCGTGACCCTCAGGACCAATGAAAAGTTTCGTATCACGGCGCGATGCCGGGATCGCCACTTAAAGGGAGCATTAAAGCTATGGCATTGGTATGAATGGGCCACTCAATACTAAATAGAGCTGCCGCGAAGGTACTCCATGCAACCTTCATGTTCGTTACGATTCGGTCGGACTGTTTATGCTAGCTTTGGTCCCTGAAAATAAAGTTTAAGTTTATTATTTTGTTTTATTTTATTTTATTTGAGAATACTGTATCCCTCACTTGAGGGCCATAACAGGAGAGGTTTTTCTTTTAATTTTCAAGGAACAAAAACCTCAGGCAGCGACAAGGCACAAAAAGCATAATCAAAACACGAATACAAGACCAGCAGTGGCAGAAAGAGAGAAAAAAAAGCACCAACAGCGTAAACGCGAATCACTTGACAAAGATGAGGGAAATCATAACAGCAGCATGATCAGTTGTCAACTCTCCCGTTGCGTGTAATATAATCCCAAAGTGTTCTCAAACTCTCTGACATTTTCAGCTTTGAAAATGCATTCCGCAAGACCATTCCACATATTAATACATGAGGGGAAAAAAGAGTTTCGAAAAGCAGATAGGTGGGCTCTGTACGGCTGCATTGCGGCACTGTGGTTTAAACGCGCATTTTGTTTTAGAGGGGGGGGGGGGGGGGGTGAACATATGTTTCTTTGGTTATTTTTAGTTGATTCCTGGTGACTTGGAAAAACAGTTTTAACCGTTGTTTTTCTCGCCGTGTTTCAAGCAGTTCCAGGTCGCAACATTTAAGCATGTGTAGTGTAGTGTAGTCTTCGAAGGCGCTGAGTCGCGAACGGCTAGCGGTACGTCTCGGTTCAGTCCACAGGCAGCGATCAGTCCCAGCGGCAGCGATCAGCGCACACGCACGAGCATCGGCGCCGTTGTCTTCGTCCTCTTCTTCCTTACGCCAGCCACTGAGGATTCGGGAGCCGAAGGCCTGTCTTACTACCACCCCCGGGTGAAAAGGCGCCATCCTGGCGGCCTAGGGAGATGTGACGACGGCGGGGTCGTAGTATGGTTTGAGGCGGTCTGTGTGAACAATTTCACGGCCTCGGCGACGATCATCAGTAGACGGTGTAAGGGGTTCGATGAGGTAATTGACGGGGGATGTCTGCTTAAGAATGCGGTAGGGGCCCTGGTACTTGCTGAGAAGTTTGGAAGAAAGGCCGGGACTTGAGGAAGGAACCCAGAGCCAGACCAAAGAGTCAGGAAGATAAGTTGGAAGAAGGTCAGAGGGATCACGGGTGCTTTTCTGCTGCTGCTGGGCGTGTGAAGTGAAAGTCCGGGCAAGCTGGCGGCATTCTTCGGCACAAGTGGCGGCTTGAGAAAGAGTCGTAAATTCAGAAGCATCATGGTGGTAAGGGAGAATGGTGTTCATAGTGAAAGAATGCTCACGGCCGTAGAGGAGAAAGTATGGAGAGAATCCGGTGGTGGCTTCAGCAGCGGAGTTATAAGCATAGGTGACTAAGGGTAGAACGCGGTCCCAGTTGCAGTGATCGGAAGCCACATACATGGCCAGCATGTCGCCAAGAGTGCGGTTAAAACGCTCAACCAGGCCATTTGTCTGCGGATGATATGCAGAGGTGGTGCGGTGAACGATGTTGCATTCCTGAAGGAGAGCTTCGACAACTTCAGACAGAAAGGCTGGACCTCTATCACTCAGCAACTCTTTTGGAGCACCATGGCGAAGAATGATGCGATGGAGGATGAAGGATGCAATGTCGTGGGCTGTACCAGATGGCAAAGGCGACGTTTCGGCGTAGCGGGTAAGATGATCGATGGCGACGATGATCCAGCGTTGGCGGCAGATGTGCTGGGGAGAGGGCCGTAGAGGTCGATGCCAACACGCTCAAAGGGCTGCGCTGGGCAAGGCAGCGGTTGCAAAGGAGCGGCGGGTCGGCGAGGTGTGTTTTTTCGGCGCTGGCATGCGGTGCAGGACTGAACGAACTTGCGCACATAACGGTACATCCCACGCCAGTAGTACCGATGTCGTAGGCGGGTGAAGGTCTTCAAGAAGCCGGCATGGACACACTCAGGATCATCGTGGTAGGAAGAGCAAATACAGGAGCGGAGATGGGTCGGAATGACAAGCAGCCACTTGCGACCATCCGGAAGGTAGTTGCGGCGGTAAAGAAGCTCGTCTCTGATGACAAAATGGTGGGACTGACGACGCAGAGCACGGGAAGGAGGTCGAGATGGTTGTCCAGATAAGAAATCGAA